>NC_091317.1:34645680-34735680 GCF_038502225.1 Cherax quadricarinatus | reverse complement strand
TGTTAGTGGTGGTGCTGGTGGTGGTAGTGGGTGTTAGTGGTGGTGCTGGCGGTGGTAGTGGGTGTTAGTGGTGGTGCTGGTGGTGGTGGGTGTTAGTGGTGGTGCTGGTGGTGGTGGTGGGTGTTAGTGGTGGTGCTGGTGGTGGTAGTGGGTGTTAGTGGTGGTGCTGGTGGTGGTAGTGGGTGTTAGTGGTGGTGCTGGTGGTGGTAGTGGGTGTTAGTGGTGGTGCTGGTGGTGGTAGTGGGTGTTAGTGGTGGTGGGTGTTAGTGGTGGTGCTGGTGGTGGTAGTGGATGTTAGTGGTGGTGCTGGTGGTGGTAGTGGGTGTTAGTGGTGGTGGTGGTGGTGCGTCTTAGTGGTGGTGCTGGTGGTGGTAGTGGGTGTTAGTGGTGGTGCTGGTGGTGGTAGTGGGTGTTAGTGGTGGTACTGGTGGTGGTAGTGGGTGTTAGTGGAGGTGGGTCTTAGTGGTGGTGCTGGTGGTGGTAGTGGATGTTAGTGGTGGTGCTGGTGGTGGTAGTGGGTGTTAGTGGTGGTGCTGGTGGTGTTAGTGGTGGTGCTGGTGGTGGTAGCTGGTGGTGGTGTGGTGGTGGTGGTGGTGGTGGTGGTGGTAGTGGGGTGTGGGTAGTGGTGGTGCTGGTGGTGGTAGTGGGTGGTGTGGTGGTGGTGGTGGTGGTGGTGGTGGTGATGGTGGTGGTGGTGATGGTGGTGGTAGTGGGTGTTAGTGGTGGTGCTGGTGGTGGTAGTGGGTGTTAGTGGTGGTGCTGGTGGTGGTAGTGGGTGTTAGTGGTGGTGCTGGTGGTGGTAGTGGGTGTTAGTGGTGGTGCTGGTGGTGGTAGTGGGTGTTAGTGGTGGTGCTGTGTGGTGGTGGTGGTGGGGTGTGGTGGTGCTGGTGGTGGTAGTGGGTGTTAGTGGTGGTGCTGGTGGTGGTAGTGGGTGTTAGTGGTGGTGCTGGTGGTGGTAGTGGGTGTTAGTGGTGGTGGTGGGTGTTAGTGGTGGTGGTGGGTGTTAGTGGTGGTGCTGGTGGTGGGTGTTAGTGGTGGTGCTGGTGGTGGGTGTTAGTGCTGGTGCTGGTGTTGGGTGTTAGTGGTGGTGGGGGTGGTGGGTGTTAGTGGTGGTGGGGTGTTAGTGGTGGTGGTGTGTTAGTGGTGGTGGGGTGTTAGTGGTGGTGGTGGGTGTTAGTGGTGGTGGTGGTGGGTGTTAGTGGTGGTGGGTGGTAGTAGTGGTGGGTGGTAGTGGTGGTGGGTAGTAGCAGTAGTGGTGGTGGGTAGTAGTAGTGGTTGTAGTGGTGGGAAGTAGTAGTGGTTGTAGTGGGGGGAGGTAGTAGTGGTTGTAGTGGTGGGTGGTAGTAGTGGTGATGGGTGGTAGTAGTGTTGGTGGTAGTAGTGATGGGTGGTAGTAGTGGTGGTGGGTGGTAGTAGTGGTGGGTGGTAGTAGTGATGGGTGGTAGTAGTGGTGATGGGTGGTAGTAGTGATGGGTGGTAGTAGTGGTGGTGGTAGTGTGGTGGTGGGTGGTAGTAGTGGTGGTGGGTGGTAGTAGTGGTGATGGGTGGTAGTGGTGGGTGGTAGTGGTGGTGGGTGGTAGTAGTGGTGATGGGTGGTAGTGGTGATGGGTGGTAGTAGTGGTGATGGGTGGTAGTGGTGATGGGTGGTAGTAGTGGTGATGGGTGGTAGTGGTGGTGGGTGGTAGTAGTGGTGATGGGTGGTAGTAGTGGTGATGGGTGGTAGTGATGGGTGGTAGTAGTGGTGGGTGGTAGTAGTGGTGATGGGTGGTGGTAGTGGTGGTGGGTGGTAGTAGTGGTGATGGGTGGTAGTAGTGATGGGTGGTAGTAGTGATGGGTGGTAGTGGTGGTGGGTGGTAGTAGTGGTGGTGGGTGGTGGTAGTGGTGGTGGGTGGTAGTAGTGGTGATGGGTGGTAGTAGTGGTGGTGGGTGGTAGTGGTGGTGGGTGGTAGTAGTGGTGATGGGTGGTAGTAGTGGTGATGGGTGGTAGTAGTGGTGGTGGGTGGTAGTAGTGGTGATGGGTGGCAGTAGTGGTGGGTGGTAGTGGTGGTGGGTGGTAGTAGTGGTGATGGGTGGTAGTGATGGGTGGTAGTAGTGGTGATGGGTGGTGGTGGTGGTGGGTGGTAGTAGTGGTGATGGGTGGTAGTAGTGGTGGGTGGTAGTAGTGGTGATGGGTGGTGGTAGTGGTGGTGGGTGGTAGTAGTGGTGGTGGGTGGTAGTAGTGGTGATGGGTGGTAGTAGTGATGGGTGGTAGTAGTGATGGGTGGTAGTGGTGGTGGGTGGTAGTGGTGGTGGGTGGTGGTAGTGGTGGTGGGTGGTAGTAGTGGTGATGGGTGGTAGTGGTGGTGGGTGGTAGTGGTGGTGGGTGGTAGTAGTGGTGATGGGTGGTAGTGGTGATGGGTGGTAGTAGTGGTGATGGGTGGTAGTAGTGGTGATGGGTGGTAGTAGTGGTGGTGGGTGGTAGTAGTGGTGATGGGTGGCAGTAGTGGTGGTGGGTGGTGGTAGTAGTGGTGGTGGGTGGTAGTAGTGGTGATGGGTGGTAGTAGTGGTGATGGGTGGTAGTAGTGATGGGTGGTGTGGTGTGGTGGTGTAGTGGTAGTGGGTGGTGGTAGTAGTGGTGGGTGGTAGTAGTGGTGATGGGTGGTAGTAGTGGTGGTGGGTGGTAGTGGTGGTGGGTGGTAGTAGTGGTGATGGGTGGTAGTAGTGGTGGTGGGTGGTAGTAGTGGTGATGGGTGGCAGTAGTGGTGGTGAGTGGTGGTAGTAGTGGTGGTGGGTGGTAGTAGTGGTGATGGGTGGTAGTAGTGGTGATGGGTGGTAGTAGTGGTGATGGGTGGTAGTAGTGGTGGTGGGTGGTAGTAGTGGTGATGGGTGGTAGTAGTGGTGATGGGTGGTAGTAGTGGTGGTGGGTGGTAGTAGTGGTTGTAGTAGTGGTGATGGGTGGTAGTAGTGGTGATGGGTGGTAGTAGTGGTGATGGGTGGTAGTAGTGGTGGTGGGTGGTAGTAGTGGTGATGGGTGGTAGTAGTGGTGATGGGTGGTGATGGGTGGTAGTAGTGGTGATAGTGGTGGGGTAGTAGTGGTGATAGTGGTGGGGTAGTAGTGGTGATGGGTGGTAGTAGTGGTGATGGGTGGTAGTAGTGGTGGTGGGTGGTTGTAGTGGTTGTAGTAGTGGTGATGGGTGGTAGTAGTGGTGATGGGTGGTAGTAGTGGTTGTAGTAGTGGTGATGGGTGGTAGTAGTGGTGATGGGTGGCAGTAGTGGTGATGGGTGGTAGTAGTGATGGGTGGTAGTAGTGGTGATGGGTGGTAGTAGTGGTGGTGGGTGGTTGTAGTGGTTGTAGTAGTGGTGATGGGTGGTAGTAGTGGTGATGGGTGGTAGTAGTGGTGGTGGGTGGTTGTAGTAGTGGTGGTGGGTGGTTGTAGTAGTGGTGGTGGGTGGCAGTAGTGGTAAAACACTGACCTAGTCATCAAAACCGTAGTATGGCTTAGCGTGGTTTATGTAGGTAACGAAAGTAAGAGTGACTTAACATGTGTACTGCCACACCTGACTACCTCACCAGTACACACACCAGCTTCATACCTGACTACCTCACCAGTACACACACCAGCTTCATACCTGACTACCTCACCAGTACACACACCAGCTTCATACCTGACTACCTCACCAGTACACACACCAGCCTCATACCTGACTACCTCACCAGTACACACACCAGCCTCTTACCTGACTACCTCACCAGTACACACACCAGCCTCTTACCTGACTACCTCACCAGTACACACACCAGCCTCATACCTGACTACCTCACCAGTACACACACCTGCCTCATACCTGACTACCTCACCAGTACACACACCAGCCTCATATCTACCTCATCAGTACACACACCAGCCTTATACCTGCCTACCTCACCAGTACACACACCAGCCTCATACCTGACTACCTCACCAGTACACACACCAGCCTCATACCTGACTACCTCACCAGTACACACACCTGCCTCATACCTGACTACCTCACCAGTACACACACCAGCCTCATATCTACCTCATCAGTACACACACCAGCCTTATACCTGCCTACCTCACCAGTACACACACCAGCCTCATACCTGACCTCACCAGTACACACACCACCCTCATACCTACCTCACCAGTACACACCAGCCTCATACATGACTACCTCACTAGTACACACACCAGCCTCATACCTACCTCACCAGTACACACACCAGCCTCATACCTGACTACCTCACCAGTACACACACCAGCCTCATACCTACCTCACCAGTACACACACCTGCCTCATACCCGACTACTTCACCAGTACACACACCTGCCTCATACCTGACTAGCTCACCAGTACACACACCTGCCTGTTGGGCCCCCTGCTGTTCACAATCTACATAAACGACATAGATGAGGGCATAAAGAGCGACATCGGCAAGTTTGCCGATGACACCAAAATAGGCCGTCGAATTCATTCTGACGAGGACATTCGAGCACTCCAGGAAGATTTGAATAGACTGATGCAGTGGACGGAGAAGTGGCAGATGCAGTTTAATATAGACAAATGCAAAGTTCTAAATGTTGGACAGGACAATAACCATGCCACATATAAACTAAATAATGTAGATCTTAATATTACGGATTGCGAAAAAGATTTAGGAGTTCTGGTTAGCAGTAATCTGAAACCAAGACAACAGTGCATAAGTGTTCGTAATAAAGCTAATAGAATCCTTGGCTTCATATCAAGAAGCATAAATAATAGGAGTCCTCAGGTTGTTCTTCAACTCTATACATCCTTGGTTAGGCCTCATTTAGATTATGCTGCACAGTTTTGGTCACCGTATTACAGAATGGATATAAATTCTCTGGAAAATGTACAAAGGAGGATGACAAAGTTGATCCCATGTATCAGAAACCTTCCCTATGAGGATAGATTAAGGGCCCTGAATCTGCACTCTCTAGAAAGACGTAGAATTAGGGGGGATATGATTGAGGTGTATAAATGGAAGACAGGAATAAATAAAGGGGATGTAAATAGTGTGCTGAAAATATCTAGCCTAGACAGGACTCGCAGCAATGGTTTTAAGTTGGAAAAATTCAGATTCAGGAAGGATATAGGAAAGTACTGGTTTGGTAATAGAGTTGTGGATGAGTGGAACAAACTCCCGAGTACAGTTATAGAGGCCAGAACGTTGTGTAGCTTTAAAAATAGGTTGGATAAATACATGAGTGGATGTGGGTGGGTGTGAATTGGACCTGATAGCTTGTGCTACCAGGTCGGTTGCCGTGTTCCTCCCTTAAGTCAATGTGACCTGACCTGACTAGGTTGGGTGCATTGGCTTAAGCCGGTAGGAGACTTGGACCTGCCTCGCATGGGCCAGTAGGCCTTCTGCAGTGTTCCTTCGTTCTTATGTTCTTATACCTAACTACCTCACCAGTACACACACCTGCCTCATACCTGACTACCTCACCAGTACACACACAAGTCTCATACCTGACTACCTCACCAGTACACACACCTGCCTCATATCTGACTACCTCACCAGTACACACCAGCCTCATACCTGACTACCTCACCAGTACACACACCAGCCTCATACCTGACTACCTCACCAGTACACACACCAGCCTCATACCTGACTACCTCACCAGTACACACACCAGCCTCATACCTGACTACCTCACCAGTACACACACCAGCCTCATACCTGACTACCTCAAAAGTACACACACATGCCTCATACCTGACTACCTCACCAGTACACACACCAGCCTCATAACTACCTCACCAGTACACACACCAGCCTCATACCTGACTACCTCACCAGTACACACCAGCCTCATACCTGACTACCTCACCAGTACACACACCAGCCTCATACCTGACCGTACTTCACCATACACACCAGCCTCATACCTGACTGTACCTCACCAGTACATACACCTGTCTCATACCTGGCTGTACCTCATCATACACACACCTGCCTTATACATGACCAGCATGACACCTCATACATGCACAGTGACCAGTATGACGGCACCTCACACATGCAGTGACCAGCATGACTACACCTCACACATGCACAGTGACCAGCATGACACCTCATACATGCAGAGTGACAAGCATGACTACACCTCATACATGCATAGTGACCAGCATGACACCTCATACATGCACAGTGACCAGCACGACTACACCTCATACATGCACAGTGACCAGCATGACTACACCTCATACATGCACAGTGACCAGCATGACTACACCTCATACATGCACAGTGACCAGCATGACTACACCTCATACATGCAGTGACCAGCATGACTACACCTCATACATGCAGTGACCAGCATGACTACACCTCATACATGCACAGTGACCAGCATGACTACACCTCATACATGCAGTGACCAGCATGACACCTCATACATGCACAGTGACCAGCATGACTACACCTCATACATGCAGTGACCAGCATGACTACACCTCATACATGCACAGTGACCAGCATGACTACACCTCATACATGCAGTGACCAGCATGACTACACCTCATAAATGCACAGTGACCAGCATGACTACACCTCATACATGCAGTGACCAGCATGACCACCTCATATATGCACAGTGACCAGCATGACTACACCTCATACATGCACAGTGACCAGCATGACTACACCTCATACATGCACAGTGACCAGCATGACACCTCATACATGCACAGTGACCAGCATGACTACACCTCATACATGCACAGTGACCAGCATGATTACACCTCATACATGCACAGTGACCAGCATGACACCTCATACATGCACAGTGACCAGCATGACTACACCTCATACATGCACAGTGACCAGCATGACTACACCTCATACATGCACAGTGACCAGCATGACTACACCTCATACATGCACAGTGACCAGCATGACTACACCTCACAGCAGCAGAAGACACTACCATCAACTTGCTTTTAGAGAGCAACATGCAAGCCACCAACTGGCCAGCAGGACGAGTTCCTGGGTCTGTTCCTGTTGCTGCTTGCACAGGCTGCTGTTTCTCCCTCCCCCCTGCCAAGAACCTCGACTACCTCAACCCTCCCCTGCTAACCCATCCTTCCCCTCTTAACAAAAGTGGTTTCAAGTTGTATTTAAACAAACAAGTCTCAGAGACATCTCTATTATTTTTCCTCGAAGGTTTTCTTATTTACCTCTCCGAGGATATGGGCCCCCCCCCACACACACACACGCAAGCGCGCGCGCGCGCACACACACACACACACACACACACACACACACACACACAGGGCAGGGGGGGAGGTGGGGTTGCTCTGCTCGTAAAAAACAGATGGAAATTCGAGAAAATGGAAGGCATAGATGAGACGGGAGAAAGAGACTACATAGCAGGTACACTTCAGTCTGGGCAACACAAAGTGGTCATTGCAGTGATGTATAATCCACCACAGAACTGCAGGAGGCCAAGAGAGGAATATGAAGAGAGCAACAGAGCAATGGTGGACACACTTGCTGAGGTGGCAAGAAGAGCTCACTCCACCAGAGCAAAGTTGCTGGTTATGGGGGATTTCAACCACAGGGAGATTGACTGGGAAAACCTGGAGCCACATGGGGGTCCCGAAACATGGAGAGCCAGGATGTTGGACGTGGTGCTGGAAAACCTCATGCACCAACATGTTAAGGACACTACCAGAGTGAGAGGGGAGGATGAACCAGCAAGATTGGACCTTGTGTTCACCCTGGGCAGCTCAGACATTGAGGGCATCAAGTATGAGAGTCCCCTAGGAGCTAGCGACCACGTGGTTCTGTGCTTTGAATACATAGTAGAGCTGCAAGTGGAGAGAATAACAGGAGTTGAATGGGAAAAGCCTGACTATAAAAGAGGGGACTGCATAGGGTTGAAGAACTTCCTGCGGGAGGTCCAGTGGGACAGAGAACTGGCAGGAAAGCCAGTAAATGAAATGATGGAATATGTAACAACAAAATGCAAGGAGGCAGTGGAAAGGTTTATTCCCAAGGGCAACAGTAACAACGGGAAGACCAGAACGAGCCCCTGGTTTACCCGACGGTGTAAGGAGGCAAAAACAAAATGCAATAGAGAATGGAAAAAATACAGAAGGCAGAGAACACACGAAAATAGGGAGATCAGTCGCAGAGCCAGGAATGAGTACGCACAGGTAAGGAGGGAGGCCCAGCGACAGTATGAAAATGACATAGCATCGAGAATCAAGACTGACCCGAAACTGTTGTATAGCCACATCAGGAGGAAGACAACAGTCAAAGACCAGGTGATCAGATTAAGGACAGAAGGTGAAGAACTCACAAGAAATGATCAGGAGGTATGTGAGGAGCTGAACAGGAGATTTAAGGAAGTTTTTACAGTAGAGACAGGAAGGGCTGTGGGAAGACAGCACAGAAGGGAACATCAAGAGGGAATATACCAACAAGTGTTGGATGACATACGAACAACTGAGGAGGAGGTGAAGAAGCTCTTAAGTGACCTTGACACCTCAAAGGCGATGGGACCGGACAACATCTCCCCATGGGTCCTTAGAGAAGGAGCAGAGATGCTGTGCATGCCTCTAACCACAATCTTCAACACATCCCTTGAAACTGGGCAACTACCTGAGAAATGGAAGACAGCTAATGTAGTCCCCATATTTAAGAAAGGAAACAGAAACGAGGCACTAAACTACAGACCTGTGTCTCTGACATGTATTGTGTGCAAAGTCATGGAGAAGATTATCAGGAAGAGAGTGGTCGAACACCTGGAAAGGAACAAGATTATAAATGAAAATCAGCATGGGTTCATGGAAGGCAAATCTTGTATCACAAACCTCCTGGAGTTTTATGACAAGGTAACAGAAGTAAGACACGAGAGAGAGGGGTGGGTAGATTGCGGTTTCCTAGACTGCAGGAAGGCCTTTGACACAGTTCCGCAAAAGAGATTAGTGCAGAAGCTCTAGAATCAGGCGCATGTAAAAGGGAGGGCACTGCAATGGATAAGGGAATACCTGACAGGGAGGCAGCAACGAGTCATGGTATGTGAAGAGGTATCACAGTGGGCGCCTGTTACGAGCGGGGTCCCACAGGGGTCAGTTCTAGGACCAGTGCTATTTTTGATATATGTGAACGACATGATGGAAGGAATAGACTCTGAAGTATCCCTGTTCGCAGATGACGTGAAGTTGATGAGAAGAATTAAATCGGACGAGGATGAGGCAGGACTGCAAAGAGACCTGGACAGGCTGGACATGTGGTCCAGTAACTGGCTTCTCGAATTCAATCCAGCCAAATGCAAAGTCATGAAGATTGGGGAGGGGCAAAGAAGACCGCAGACAGAGTATAGGCTAGGTGGACAAAGACTACAGACCTCACTCAGGGAGAAAGACCTTGGGGTGACCATAACACCGAGCATATCACCGGAGGCACACATCAACCAAATAACCGCTGCAGCATACGGGCGCCTGGCAAACCTGAGAATAGCGTTCCGATACCTTAATAAGGAATCGTTCAAGACACAGTACACTGTGTATGTTAGGCCCATACTGGAGTATGCAGCACCAGTCTGGAACCCACACCTGGTCAAGCACGTCAAGAAGTTAGAGAAAGTACAAAGGTTTGCAACAAGGCTAGTCCCAGAGCTCAAGGGAATGTCGTACGAGGAAAGGTTAAGGGAAATCGGACTGACGACACTGGAGGACAGAAGGGTCAGGGGAGACATGATAACGACATACAAGATACTGCGGGGAATAGACAAGGTGGACAGAGATAGGATGTTCCAGAGAGGGGACACAGGGACAAGGGGTCACAACTGGAAGCTGAAGACTCAGACGAGTCACAGGGACGTTAGGAAGTATTTCTTCAGTCATAGATTTGTCAGCAAGTGGAATAGCCTAGCAAGTGAAGTAGTGGAGGCAGGAACCATACATAGTTTTAAGAAGAGGTATGACAAAGCTCAGGAAGCAGAGAGAGAGAGAGAGAGAGAGAGAGAGAGAGAGAGAGAGAGAGAGAGAGAGAAGACCCAGTAGCGATCAGTGAAGAGGCGGGGCCAGGAGCTGAGTCTCGACCCCTGCAACCACAATTAGGTGAGTACAATTAGGTGAGTACACACACACACACACACACACACACACAGTGGGGAAGTAGAACAGAACTCTTCCTCCGTAAGCTATGCGTGTGGTAAGAGGCGACTAACATGCCAGGAGCAAGGGGCTAGTAACCCCTTCAGTATACCTTACTGAATTTAAAAAGAGAAACTTTTGTTTTTTCTTTGGGTCACCCTGCCTCGGTGGGATACTGCCGGTGCGTTGAAATTATATATATATATATATATATATATATATATATATATATATATATATATATATATATATATATATATATATATATATATATATAATATATATATATATATATATATAGGGAGGTACCACCTCTAGAACTGTTATAGGGACCCTCATCCTCAGAGAAAAGAATAAACTTGCTTCAGGGAAAACTCAAGGTTCTCCCTGAAGCTGTTTGAGAATTTTCTCCTACCTCCCCCTATATTTAAAGTATGTTTTATTTAAAGACAAAATACATTGGCCAAACATTCACAAAAATACAACAGAAAGTAAAACAACATAGGTAACTCAGAGCTACATCTCGAATACTTCGTCCAGCTCCCCTGCGGTGGGCCGTGTGCCCAGAATGCTGCAGGCATTTCCTCTCTGGATCGCAACACTGAGTCTCTGAAAGAGAAAGCTGGTCGCCCTGTGGTCCTTGGTTTCTATGATGAGCTTTTCACCCAGCTCTTTGAGGAACTTTAGAGCACACTTGCCCCATGCTCCAAGGGTCTCCGACCCTATTGGAATGAAGTTATAGCAAGGGGAAAGCTCTTCATATTTTCGGATCTTCTGGGTCTCCCTGTGGCTGGCAGCTCCACCCCCTTCCACTACGGAGTATGGCAAGTAGGTGTCTGCCAATGTGGCAGCACAGGTGTAGTCCCAGGCAATCTGCTTTCCATCCTTCCAGGGTAGCATAGTGGCTCCATCAGGACGCATTTGACTTCCATCAGACCTCTGTACTTGGGGTTCCCGTTGAGCTGGGCAACGGGCTGTGGCGAGGCTTCTCTTTATGATGTCATTGACCTCCTCATGTCTGGCATACTTCCCTTCTGCTGTGTGGCACACGAGACCATGAAGTCCGAATTGATCAGCTGTCGCCCTGCCGCAAATACACCTATGTTCGGTGAGGATGGGGGCGGCTAGGCGAAGAGCAACACCAATCCGAATGGCCTGTGGGTCGAGACGGGTGCCCAGGGAGGAATTGGGAACAGCTAACAGGAAATCTCCTAAGTGTGGTGCCTTCACTGCCCGGAGACGAGCTTTGTTCTTTCCTGAAGCATTGGAGAGCATTGTGTTGGCGATTTTTTCCATGATCGGTTTGTCCCAGTGGGACTGTTTGTGCTGTTTTGGAGGAGCTGGTCTACTGGAGGAGTCTGTAAGGGTGTCCCACCGAATTGCTGCTTCAGTAAACCTGGGGTCTTGAGCTCCTACCAATATATATATATATATTATATTATATATATATATATATATATATATATATATATATATATATATATATATATATATATATATATATATATATATATATATATATATATATATATATATATATATATATATATATATATATATATATATATATATATATATATATATATATATATATATATATATATATATATTGGTAGGAGCTAAAGACCCCAGGTTTACTGAAGCAGCAATTCGGTGGGACACCCTTACAGACTCCTCCAGTAGACCAGCTCCTCCAAAACAGCACAAACAGTCCCACTGGGACAAACCGATCATGGAAAAAATCGCCAACACAATGCTCTCCAATGCTTCAGGAAAGAACAAAGCTCGTCTCCGGGCAGTGAAGGCACCACACTTAGGAGATTTCCTGTTACTTTCTTTCCTTGAACGATAATTATAATCAAATAAAGCGCTAAACTGGCAAGGGTCATACAGCCAAGGTTGATAAAATTGTACATGATTGCCAGACTAGCTGGAACTATGCGTACATGGTTCCTGGGATCATCACCCTGCAAACCTGTCTCAGACCAGGCCTTCCAGCTCACAGCCTTGTCAATCAGGCTGTTGGTGCTCGCTGCATGCACTGCAACGTATTTAGTCCAGCTGATCAGGAAATATTAACAGGAACTTGTGTTCTCTTGAAAACATAACGCTGCGGGTAATTAATGTTACATTAATGTTGAAATGTGAGGATGGTTACTACATGTGAGGATGGTTACTACATGTGAGGGTGGTTACTACATGTGAGGATGGTTACTACATGTGAGGATGGTTACTACATGTGAGGATGGTTACTACATGTGAGGATGGTTACTACATGTGAGGATGGTTACTACATGTGAGGATGGTTACTACATGTGAGGATGGTTACTACATGTGAGTATGGTTACTACATGTGAGTATGGTTACTACATGTGAGTATGGTTACTACATGTGAGGATGGTTACTACATGTGAGGATGGTTACTACATGTGAGGATGGTTACTACATGTGAGTATGGTTACTACATGTGAGGATGGTTACTACATGTGAGGATGGTTACATGTGAGTATGGTTACTACATGTGAGGATGGTTACTACATGTGAGGATGGTTACTACATGTGAGGATGGTTACTACAACATGTGAGAGTGGTTACTACATGTGAGGATGGTTACTACATGTAAGGATGGTTACTACATGTGAGGATGGTTACTACATGTGAGGATGGTTACTACATGTGAGGATGGTTACTACAACATGTGAGGATGGTTACTACAACATGTGAGGATGGTTACTACATGTGAGGATGGTTACTACATGTGAGGATGGTTACTACAACATGTGAGAGTGGTTACTACATGTGAGGATGGTTACTACAACATGTGAGAGTGGTTACTACATGTGAGGATGGTTACTACATGTGAGGATGGTTACTGCATGTGAGGATGGTTACTACATGTGAGGATGGTTACTGCATGTGAGGATGGTTACTACATGTGAGGATGGTTACAACAACATGTGAGGATGGTTACTACATGTGAGGATGGTTACTGCATGTGAGGATGGTTACTACATGTGAGGATGGTTACTGCATGTGAGGATGGTTACTACATGTGAGGATGGTTACTACATGTGAGGATGGTTACTACAACATGTGAGGATGGTTACTACATGTGAGGATGGTTACTGCATGTGAGGATGGTTACTGCATGTGAGGATGGTTACTACAACATGTGAGAGTGGTTACTACATGTGAGGATGGTTACTACATGTGAGGATGGTTACTACATGTAAGGATGGTTACTACATGTGAGGATGGTTACTACATGTAAGGATGGTTACTACATGTGAGGATGGTTACTACATGTGAGGATGGTTACTACATGTGAGGATGGTTACTACAACATGTGAGGATGGTTACTACATGTGAGGATGGTTACTGCATGTGAGGATGGTTACTACAACATGTGAGAGTGGTTACTACATGTGAGGATGGTTACTACATGTGAGGATGGTTACTACATGTGAGGATGGTTACTACATGTAAGGATGGTTACTACATGTGAGGATGGTTACTACATGTAAGGATGGTTACTACATGTAAGGATGGTTACTACATGTGAGGATGGTTACTACATGTGAGGATGGTTACTACATGTGAGGATGGTTACTACATGTGAGGATGGTTACTACATGTGAGGATGGTTACTACATGTAAGGATGGTTACATGTGAGGATGGTTACTACATGTGAGGATGGTTACATGTGAGGATGGTTACTACAACATGTGAGAGTGGTTACTACATGTGAGGATGGTTACTACAACATGTGAGGATGGTTATTACAACATGTGAGAGCGGTTACTACATGTGAGGATGGTTACTACAACATGTGAGGATGGTTACTGCATGTGAGGATGGTTACTACAACATGTGAGAGTGGTTACTACATGTGAGGATGGTTACTACAACATGTGAGGATGGTTACTACATGTGAGGATGGTTACTACATGTGAGGGTGGTTACTACATGTGAGGATGGTTACTACATGTGAGGATGGTTACTACATGTGAGGATGGTTACTACATTTGAGGATGGTTACTACATGTGAGGATGGTTACTACATGTGAGGATGGTTACTACATGTGAGGGTGGTTACTACATGTGAGGATGGTTACTACATGTGAGGATGGTTACTATAACATGTGAGGATGGTTACTATAACATGTGAGGATGGTTACTATAGCATGTGAGGATGGTTACTACAACATGTGAGGATGGTTACTATAACTTGTGAGGATGGTTACTATAACTTGTGAGGATGGTTACTATAGCATGTGAGGATGGTTACAACAACATGTGAGGATGGTTACTATAACTTGTGAGGATGGTTACTGTAACATGTGAGGATGTTTGCTATAACAACATGTGAGGATGGTTACTACAACATGTGAGGATGGTTACTACAACATGTGAGGATGTTTGCTATAACAACATGTGAGGATGGTTACTACAACATGTGAGGATGGTTACTACAACATGTGAGGATGTTTGCTATAACAACATTTGAGGATGGTTACTATAACATGTGAGGATGGTTGCTATAACATGTGAGGATGGTTGCTATAACATGTGAGGATGGTTGCTATAACATGTGAGAGTGGTTACTATAACATGTGAGGATGGTTACTATAACATGTGAGGATGGTTGCTATAACATGTGAGGATGGTTGCTATAACATGTGAGGATGGTTGCTATAACAACATGTGAGAGTGGTTACTATAACATGTGAGGATGGTTACTATAACATGTGAGGATGGTTACTATAACATGTGAGGATGGTTGCTATAACAACATGTGAGGATGGTTGCTATAACAACATGTGAGGATGGTTGCTATAACAACATGTGAGGATGGTTGCTATAACATGTGAGGATGGTTACTATAACAACATGTGAGGATGGTTACTATAACAACATGTGAGGATGGTTGCTATAAAAACATGTGAGGATGGTTGCTATAACAACATGTGAGGATGGTTGCTATAACAACATGTGAGGATGGTTGCTATAACAACATGTGAGGATGGTTGCTATAACAACATGTGAGGATGGTTGCTATAACAACATGTGAGGATGGTTACTATAACATGTGAGGATGGTTGCTATAACATGTGAGGGTGGTTACTACAACATGTGAGGATGGTTGCTATAACAACATGTGAGGATGGTTGCTATAACATGTGAGGATGGTTGCTATAACAACATGTGAGGATGGTTGCTATAACAACATGTGAGGATGGTTGCTATAACAACATGTGAGGATGGTTGCTATAACAACATGTGAGGATGGTTGCTATAACAACATGTGAGGATGGTTGCTATAACAACATGTGAGGATGGTTGCTATAACAACATGTGAGGATGGTTGCTATAACATGTGAGGATGGTTGCTATAACAACATGTGAGGATGGTTGATATAACATGTGAGGATGGTTGCTATAACAACATGTGAGGATGGTTGCTATAACAACATGTGAGGATGGTTATTATAACATGTGAGAGTGGTTACTATAACAACATGTGAGGATGGTTGCTATAACAACATGTGAGGATGGTTGCTATAACAACATGTGAGAGTGGTTACTATAACAACATGTGAGAGTGGTTACTATAACAACATGTGAGGATGGTTGCTATAACAACATGTGAGAGTGGTTACTATAACAACATGTGAGGATGGTTGCTATAACAACATGTGAGAGTGGGCTGGAGTGAGGTAAGAAGTGTGTTGAATTAAAAGCTAGAAGGGAGTATAAGATAACATGAACAAGTCAGTAGCGATGTCGGAGGATTTCACCTTCAATGGCAATAACAGTGCCATCACATTTGCTAGGAAAATGATAGGATGGATAATGAGAACCTTTAAAACAAAGAATTCCAAGCTAATAATGATCCTATTTAAGTCACTTGTTCTCTCTAGGCTGGAATACTTCTGTATACTAACGGCCCCTTTCAAGGCAGGAGAAAATGCAAATTTGGGGAATATACAGAGAACCTTCACTGCATTTATAAGATCAGTAAAGTACCTCAATTACTGGGAACGTTTGTCGCCCTTTGACCTGTACTCCTTGCAACGCAGGCGAGAAAGATGAATCATAATTTACACCTCAAAAATCCTACAGGGGCTGGTTCCAAATCTGAATACAGAAATCATTCCCTGTAAAAGAGTAAGTCTCGGCAGACGGTGAGACATTCGCCCAATGAAAAGCTAGGGTGCCGTGAGTGCACTCAGAAAACACTAAGTGTCAGACGCCCAAGGCTGTTCAACTGCCTCCCATCAGTTATGAGGGGGGATTACCAAAAGAACCCTGGCCGTTTTCAAGAGGTAACTAGGCAGATAAGTGAATTCAGTACGTGACCAGCCGAGCTGTGGTTCGTACGTTGCATTGCATGTGACCATCAGTAATAGCCTGGTTGATCAGGCCCTGATCAACCGTGAGGCCTGGTCATGGACTGGGCCACGGGTCACTGACCCCGTGGGACCGGAGGGGAAGGTAGGGAGGTGGAAAGGCAGGGTAGGGGAGAGGAGGGGGGGGGGCTGGCAGCCAGGTGTTGTCTTCAGTGGAGAGATAGCGTCATTACCCACACTAGTGTACATGGGATAGACCTCACATACCCACCCCTCCCCTCACCCTGCTTGAAGATGGAAGATAGGGGTGAAGGAAGCAGACAAAGCAGGGAGGGGAGGGGAGAGGCGGGTTGTTAGTTGGAGAGGGTTGAGAGGGTTGAGGGGGTTGGGGGAGGTGCTCACAGTATTTTTAGCTGCACAACGTAACTTGTGGTACCCCCACTCACCATCACTCGTAATCCTCCTATAGCTAACATCTTGTTCGTGCACAACACAACTTGGTTTTGTCCAAGTTAACAACTTGGTTTTGTCCAAGTTAACAACTTGGTTTTGTCCAAGTTAACAACTTGGTTTTGTCCAAGTTAACAACTTGGTTTTGTCCAAGTTAACTGAGCCAATCTTAGTAGGTCTTGCTTAGTATAAGTGAAGCATAGTGCCAGGTTGAACCTTCACAGCTGGCCCTCACTGTTGAACCTTCACAGCTGGCCCTCACTGTTGAACCTTCACAGCTGGCCCTCACTGTTGAACCTTCACAGCTGGCCCTCACTGTTGAACCTTCACAGCTGGCCCTCACTGTTGAACCTTCACAGCTGGCCCTCACTGTTGAACCTTCACAGCTGGCCCTCACTGTTGAACCTTCACAGCTGGCCCTCACTGTTGAACCGTCACAGGAGGCCCTCACTGTTGAACCTTCACAGCTGGCCCTCACTGTTGAACCTTCACAGCTGGCCCTCACTGTTGAACCTTCACAGCTGGCCCTCACTGTTGAACCTTCACAGCTGACCATCACTGTTGAACCTTCACAGCTGGCCCTCACTGTTGAACCTTCACAGCTGACCATCACTGTTGAACCTTCACAGCTGGCCATCACTGTTGAACCTTCACAGCTGGCCCTCACTGTTGAACCTTCACAGCTGGCCCTCACTGTTGAACCTTCACAGCTGGCCCTCACTACTGAACCTTCACAGCTGGCCCTCACTACTGAACCTTCACAGCTGTCCCTCACTGAACCTTCACAGCTGGCCCTCACTGTTGAACCTTCACAGCTGGCCCTCACTACTGAACCTTCACAGCTGGCCCTCACTGTTGAACCTTCACAGCTGGCCCTCACTGTTGAACCTTCACAGCTGGCCCTCACTGCTGAACCTTCACAGCTGGCCCTCACTGCTGAACCTTCACAGCTGGCCCTCACTGTTGAACCTTCACAGCTGGCCCTCACTACTGAACCTTCACAGCTGGCCCTCACTGCTGAACCTTCACAGCTGGCCCTCATTGTTGAACCTTCACAGCTGGCCCTCATTGTTGAACCTTCACAGCTGGCCCTCACTGTTGAACCTTCACAGCTGTCCCTCACTGTTGAACCTTCACAGCTGGCCCTCACTGTTGAACCTTCACAGCTGGCCATCACTGCTGAACCTTCACAGCTGGCCCTAACTGCTGAACCTTCACAGCTGGCCCTCGCTGTTGAACCTTCACAGCTGGCCCTCACTGTTGAACCTTCACAGCTGGTCCTCACTGTTGAACCTTCACAGCTGGCCCTCACTGCTGAACCTTCACAGTTGGCCCTCACTGTTGAACCTTCACAGCTGGCCCTCACTGCTGAACCTTCACAGCTGGCCCTCACTGTTGAACCTTCACAGCTGGTCTTCACTGCTGAACCTTCACAGCTGGCCCTCACTGTTGAACCTTCGCAGCTGGCCCTCACTGCTGAACCTTCACAGCTGGCCCTCACTGTTGAACCTTCACAGCTGGCCCTCACTGAACCTTCACAGCTGGCCCTCATTGTTGAACCTTCACAGCTGGCCCTCACTGCTGAACCTTCACAGCTGGCCCTCACTGCTGAACCTTCACAGTTGGCCCTCACTGCTGAACCTTCACAGCTGGCCCTCACTGTTGAACCTTCATAGCTGTCCCTCACTGTTGAACCTTCACAGATGGCCCTCACTGTTGAACCTTCACAGATGGCCCTCACTGCTGAACCTTCATAGCTGGCTCTCACTGTTGAACCTTCACAGCTGGCCATCACTGTTGAACCTTCACAGCTGGCCCTCACTGTTGAACCTTCACAGCTGGCCCTCACTGCTGAGCCTTCACAGCTGGTCCTCACTGTTGAACCGTCACAGCTGGCCCTCACTGTTGAACCTTCACAGCTGGCCCTCACTGCTGAACCTTCACAGCTGGCCCTCACTCCTGAACCTTCACAGCTGGCCCTCACTGTTGAACCTTCACAGCTGGCCCTCACTGCTGAACCTTCACAGCTGGCCCTCACTGTTGAACCTTCACAGCTGGCCCTCACTGTTGAACCTTCACAGCTGGCCCTCACTGCTGAACCTTCACAGCTGGCCCTCATTGTTGAACCTTCACAGCTGGCCCTCAGTGTTGAACCTTCACAGCTGGCCCTCACTGTTGAACCTTCACAGCTGTCCCTCACTGTTGAACCTTCACAGCTGGCCCTCACTGTTGAACCTTCACAGCTGGCCATCACTGCTGAACCTTCACAGCTGGCCCTAACTGCTGAACCTTCACAGCTGGCCCTCGCTGTTGAACCTTCACAGCTGGCCCTCACTGTTGAACCTTCACAGCTGGTCCTCACTGTTGAACCTTCACAGCTGGCCCTCACTGCTGAACCTTCACAGTTGGCCCTCACTGTTGAACCTTCACAGCTGGCCCTCACTGCTGAACCTTCACAGCTGGCCCTCACTGTTGAACCTACACAGCTGGTCTTCACTGCTGAACCTTCACAGCTGGCCCTCACTGTTGAACCTTCGCAGCTGGCCCTCACTGCTGAACCTTCACAGCTGGCCCTCACTGTTGAACCTTCACAGCTGGCCCTCACTGAACCTTCACAGCTGGCCCTCATTGTTGAACCTTCACAGCTGGCCCTCACTGTTGAACCTTCACAGCTGGCCCTCACTGCTGAACCTTCACAGCTGGCCCTCATTGCTGAGCCTTCACAGCTGGTCCTCACTGTTGAACCGTCACAGCTGGCCCTCACTGTTGAACCTTCACAGCTGGCCCTCACAACTGAACCGTCACAGCTGGCCCTCACTGTTGAACCTTCACAGCTGGCCCTCACAATTGAACCTTCACAGCTGGTCTTACTGTTGAACCCTCACAGCTGGCTTCACTGAACCTTCACAGCTGGTCTTCCTGTTGAACCCTCACAGCTGGCCTCACTGTTGAACCTTCACAGCTGGCCCTCACTGTTGAACCTTCACAGCTGGCCCTCACTGTTGAACCTTCACAGCTGGCCCTCACTGTTGAACCTTCACAGCTGGCCCTCACTGTTGAACCTTCACAGCTGGCCCTCACTGTTGAACCTTCACAGCTGGCCTCACTGTTGAACCTTCACAGCTGGCCCTCACTGTTGAACCTTCACAGCTGGCCCTCACTATTGAACCTTCACAGCTGGCCTCACTGTTGAACCTTCACAGCTGGCCCTCACTGTTGAACCTTCACAGCTGGCCCTCACTATTGAACCTTCACAGCTGGCCCTCACTGTTGAACCTTCACAGCTGGCCCTCACTATTGAACCTTCACAGCTGGCCCTCACTGTTGAACCTTCACAGCTGGCCTCACTGTTGAACCCTCACAGCTGGCCTCACTGTTGAACCCTCACAGCTGGCCTCACTGTTGAACCCTCACAGCTGGCCTCACTGTTGAACCTTCACAGCTGGCCTCACTGTTGAACCTTCACAGCTGGCCTCACTGTTGAACCCTCACAGCTGGCCTCACTGTTGAACCTTCACAGCTGGCCTCACTGTTGAACCTTAATACAGTGTTTCTTAACCTCTTACAGCAGTGACCTAAGATCCTGTCGCCAATCCACATAACGACTCGTATACGTTTATAATCTTAATTAGCAACGGAAATGAAAAAATTATCCTAGTCTCTAAAACCGTGACAAAACAAAAGTGAATGTCAATATATTATTAATGTGACTAATAAAAAGAAATAATGAATATCTGTAAATAACATTGTGGTTAAGTACACCAAACTGAGTGATGTGCCTGAAGTCCGAGGTGTTCCTCCTTGTACTGCCTTGTAGTCAAGATTAAGATACTTGTACTGCCTTGTAGTTAAGATTAAGATACCTGTCCTTGTACTGCCTTGTAGTTAAGATTAAGATACCTGTCCTTGTACTGCCTTGTAGTCAAGATTAAGATACCTGTCCTTGTACTGCCTTGTAGTCAAGATTAAGATACCTGTCCTTGTACTGCCTTGTAGTCAAGATTAAGATACATGTCCTTGTACTGCCTTGTAGTCAAGATTAAGATACCTGTCCTTGTACTGCCTTGTAGTCAAGATTAAGATACCTGTCCTTGTACTGCGTTGTAGTCAAGATTAACATACCTGTCCTTGTACTGCCTTGTAGTCAAGATTAACATACCTGTCCTTGTACTGCCTTGTAGTCAAGATTAACATACCTGTCCTTGTACTGCCTTGTAGTCAAGATTAAGATACCTGTCCTTGTACTGCCTTGTAGTTAAGATTAAGATACCTGTCCTTGTACTGCCTTGTAGTCAAGATTAAGATACCTGTCCTTGTACTGCCTTGTAGTCAAGATTAAGATACATGTCCTTGTACTGCCTTGTAGTTAAGATTAAGATACCTGTCCTTGTACTGCCTTGTAGTCAAGATTAAGATACCTGTCCTTGTACTGCTTTGTAGTCACGATTAAGATGCCTGTCCTTGTACTGCCTTGTAACCAAAATTTCTAAGTATGCAGCAACCAACCTGAAAGAAATATAGAAATAGCTCCTTAGTACTGGTTATGCAATAAGACTGCAAGGAGGCAGTACTAGTAGTAACAATAATAATAAAATAATAGTAACAATAATAATAGTCTTAGTACCTTGGCAAGCCAATTTAACTGGGTTGCGACCTAATTTTGGGTGGCTACCCAGGGGTAGAAGTACTCACTGACTTCTTGCAATATTTGATAACTACTCATTAACTTACTCAAGTCTCCAGCTCACCTTAACATTTTTACTTGAGAGACTCACTCACTCTCAGACACTCTCACTCGCACTCACTCTCACTTGCACTCACTCTCACTCACACTCTGGCGGAATATTACAGGGAAAACGTAGCTAATCTCTCGCCTTTTCCATTATGATACTGAATAAGGTAGCAGCACACTCCCTGTATCCACTTTTACTACAACAATAAAAACTCCCTTCTCACTCTCCCTCCTATCTTACCACAACCTTTATCATGACAAAATAATTGTGTTGGCCGCATGTGTTGTTGGTACCTATATATTCATTACTCGTGTGTTGTGTTGCTTGGGTGTGTTGAGCACCTACCTTGGAATCCATGGTGGTCATGGGACTAGTTTTTAAGTTTCTCAACACGTATGCCGCGGCACTTCTCTAGATTAAGATTTATCAACAATCCAAACGCCAGTTCAGCCAGGCTATGATGACTATGTGGGCCACTGGGCCGCTAATAGTAATAGCCTAACTGAAGAGTCAATCGAGTAGGAAGCCTGCTCATAGCCCAGGCAGACAGCCTGCTCATAGCCCAGGCAGACAGCCCACAAATCTATTTTCGAGTTACTCTACATCGTTCACAATTTAGAACACAGTTTATGCCCTCTGGTAAAGTTTACATTAAGATCATCCTCGGGGCCAGTACAGATCCTTGCGGGACACCTCTCCTCACATTTCAACATTTACCGGATTTTTTCCCCCGTAATCTGATGACATTTCTCTTTCAAACAAAAACTCTATAACACTGAAACGCTACTTTGTGCCTCCCCCCCCCCGGTCTCCTCTGAAGTGTTGCAACATTCACTCACTGGGATAGTTAATCTTAACACGTTTGTCATCGCTCAAGACCTTGAGTGAACGATGGTGGGATGATGGTAGACCTTGAGTGAACGGTGGTGGGATGATGGTAGACCTTGAGTGAACGATGGTGGGATGATGGTAGACCTTGAGTGAACGATGGTGGGATGATGGTAGACCTTGAGTGAACGGTGGTGGGATGATGGTAGACCTTGAGTGAACGACGGTGGGATGATGGTAGACCTTGAGTGAACGGTGGTGGGATGATGGTAGACCTTGAGTGAACGATGGTGGGATGATGGTAGACCTTGAGTGAACGGTGGTGGGATGATGGTAGACCTTGAGTGAACGGTGGTGGGATGATGGTAGACCTTGAGTGAACGACGGTGGGATGATGGTAGACCTTGAGTGAACGGTGGTGGGATGATGGTAGACCTTGAGTGAACGGTGGTGGGATGATGGTAGACCTTGAGTGAACGATGGTGGGATGATGGTAGACCTTGAGTGAACGGTGGTGGGATGATGGTAGACCTTGAGTGAACGATGGTGGGATGATGGCAGACCTTAAGTGGACGGTGGTGGGATGATGGTAGACCTTAAGTGAACGATGGTGGGATGATGGTAGACCTTGAGTGAACGATGGTGGGATGATGGTAGACCTTGAGTGAACGATGGTAGACCTTGAGTGAACGATGGTGGGATGATGGCAGACCTTGAGTGAACGATGGTGGGATGATGGTAGACCTTGAGTGAACGATGGTGGGATGATGGTAGACCTTGAGTGAACGATGGTAGACCTTGAGTGAACGATGGTGGGATGATGGTAGACCTTGAGTGAACGATGGTGGGATGATGGTAGACCTTGAGTGAACGATGGTGGGATGATGGCAGACCTTAAGTGAACGATGGTGGGATGATGGTAGACCTTGATCGAATGATGGTAGACCTTGAGTGAACGATGGTGGGATGATGGTAGACCTTGAGTGAACGATGGTGGGATGACGGTAGACCTTGAGTGAACGATGGTGGGATGACGGTAGACCTTGAGTGAACGATGGTGGGATGATGGTAGACCTTGAGTGAACGATGGTAGACCTTGAGTGAACGATGGTGGGATGATGGTAGACCTTGAGTGAACGATGGTAGACCTTGAGTGAACGATGGTGGGATGACGGTAGACCTTGAGTGAACGATGGTGGGATGACGGTAGACCTTGAGTGAACGATGGTGGGATGACGGTAGACCTTGAGTGAACGATGGTGGGATGATGGTAGACCTTGAGTGAACGTTGGTGGGATGATGGTAGACCTTGAGTGAACGATGGTGGGATGATGGTAGACCTTGAGTGAACGATTGTGGGATGATGGTAGACCTTGAGTGAACGATGGTGGGATGATGGTAGACCTTGAGTGAACGATTGTGGGATGATGGTAGACCTTGAGTGAACGATGGTGGGATGATGGTAGACCTTGAGTGAACGATTGTGGGATGATGGTAGACCTTGAGTGAACGATGGTGGGATGATGGTAGACCTTGAGTGAACGATGGTGGGATGATGGTAGACCTTGAGTGAACGATGGTGGGATGATGGTAGACCTTGAGTGAACGATGGTGGGATGATGGTAGACCTTGAGTGAACGTTGGTGGGATGATGGTAGACCTTGAGTGAACGATGGTGGGATGATGGTAGACCTTGAGTGAACGATGGTGGGATGACGGTAGACCTTGAGTGAACGATGGTGGGATGACGGTAGACCTTGAGTGAACGATTGTGGGATGATGGCAGACCTTGAGTGAACGATTGTGGGATGATGGTAGACCTTGAGTGAACGATGGTGGGATGATGGTAGACCTTGAGTGAACGATGGTGGGATGATGGTAGACCTTGAGTGAACGATGGTGGGATGATGGTAGACCTTGAGTGAACGATGGTGGGATGATGGTAGACCTTGAGTGAACGATGGTGGGATGATGGTAGACCTTGAGTGAACGATGGTGGGATGATGGTAGACCTTGAGTGAACGATGGTGGGATGATGGTAGACCTTGAGTGAACGATGGTGGGATGATGGTAGACCTTGAGTGAACGATGGTGGGATGATGGTAGACCTTGAGTGAACGATGGTGGGATGATGGTAGACCTTGAGTGAACGATGGTGGGATGATGGTAGACCTTGAGTGAACGATGGTGGGATGATGGTAGACCTTGAGTGAACGATGGTGGGATGATGGTAGACCTTGAGTGAACGATGGTGGGATGACGGTAGACCTTGAGTGAACGATTGTGGGATGATGGCAGACCTTGAGTGAACGATTGTGGGATGGATGGTATGTAATGACCTACCTGCAATAACCCATTTGCCATTATATATTTGTAACAATCTGTTTGGAGGAGGAGGAGTGGAGGGGGAGTGGGAGACGGTCAGTTTCAACTTTCATTAAGTATGTTATGTCTACATAATACCTGCGTCAAGTTACCTTCCACAGTGTTATTGTTCACATGGCTCCACTTCTTTACCAGCCTCGTGAGACGATTTTCATCTCGTGAAAGAGCGGGATAAGAATAAGCGGGACGTAAAGAAACGATAACATCGGAGCTTTCGTTCAAGAATCACCATTGTTATCATAACCGCGAGGGATGTAACTAAAACCTTCAAAACAAGATATGACAAGACAATGATACATTTTTTTTTAAGTAACTTGTTCTCTCTAGACCGTAATATTGTTGCACAATAACAGCGCCTTGTGGAGCAGGCTAAATCACAGACCTGGGTAAGGTAGAGAGAACCTTCACTGTTAGCATAAATTCTGCCCAACACTTAAATTATAGGGAAAGTCTAACGTCCATTGAACAGGACTCCCTGCAGAGTCGACGACCAAGATGAAATGTAATATACCTAGAAAATTTTTGGAGGGATTGATGCCCTAACCTGCACACTGAAATTACTGTAAACAAACCAAAACTACAAGGACGATTTTCTACATTTCCTCTCTCACTATGACACCAGAACTACAAGACGGGTAGTTATAGGTTGTTTCTGAGAGCTTACAGAATATCCAGTCCGCAGTTCCTCCAGGAAGAATGCATATACATCACACTTTTTTTCAGTTCGCTACACTTCTCCAGACACTTCATACGTGACCGTAGGAAACGTGGTACACACATCCTCAACAAGACTAACACCACCAGTCCAGTTGAAGAGACGCCTCCAAGTTACATCATTTTACCTGTGAGTGACATTGTAAATAATATTTTTAAAATTCTTGACAGAAAACTAGCTAAAATATCCACTAGCTCCTTAATTACTATTAGGAACTTGAACAAAACCCCAAGAATGACTCCAGCACGGGCGCGGAAGTATACACTATACCATGCTGGGGGTGTGACAAAGCATATGTGGGGAAAACAGCCAGAACTCTGGATATTAGGATCAGGAACACAAAAACGCTTGCATCTGTGATGACCGTAGAAATGTGTGTTCAACACAGGGACGATGTTGAATGCCTCATGGAATTCAATGAGGCTGGATTAGTCATTAAAGAAAAAGATTTAAGACAGCGAAAGTGTATAGAGGCTGCCCTAATTGCTGTCAATAACACTATCCATCAAAAGTCTGAAAGTTACACTATATTCAAATTGTTAATCAACTGTATACTAACCATTCTGGAGACCGCTGTAACAGTGTTGACAGGTGGAGTCGCACCCTCACTCAGCCAGCTTCCAAATACTTCTGCTCCAGCTCTCACCCGACAACGGCAACCAACGGGCCCCATGCTGCAGTAAAAGACTACAGCCAATGCATCAACCCTAGCACCACAACAATCCAGTCACCTTTTAGAAACACTGAAGTCCAAGAGAGCAAACCAGGACATCCCATATTACCGCTGAGCCTTCAAAGGGTGTCGACGATCCCCTGTTTCATCTGTATCATATTCGTCCTGATAGACTCAGAGGAAAACAAAGAGACATTTAAAACTATTGTGAAGACCTTCGTGAACATACGCACGATGAACAAAAGACAATCCAATCATTTATTTTCAAACTTACCAGACCACCCAACACAGGGCCCAGAGACGTTGATGGAGCCTAATGCCTCAGCTCACTGTAGTACATGCAATGTTTTGCAGTGGAACGCACAGGGACTACAGCAAGACCCTGATCGCAGCCACAGAACAGATGAATTAGACCGACATCTCAGACATCCTCAGACGTGTCATCTCAGGATAAGTCCCTTGTTAGGATAGTTCCTGACAAATCACTCAATATCTTTGTATTAGGACTAAGGAAGTCACTCGTGGCGAAACGTTTCCTTTAATAAATGTCCTCAACTGTACACAAATGTCTTTTTCCACATCTTATCGGCATCATCATACCATTTCTCAATATCACCTTCGTTTATGCCCATCATCCACTTATATTTCAATATATCCTCTCATTCAGTGGTCAGTCGTCACGTGAAGTCACAGGCCCTGAGCTGCTTTGAGGATTACTGTGGACGGTTACAAAGTCATGGCTTGCTTTTGCATATTTTTAAACATTGAGGTTGGAGAATTGAAGGAGGAAGTCTTGCTTCTCCAGGAGGAAATTAGGAGGCTGAAGGTTCACCTCAATGGGGTTGGGAGCGAGTGTGAGGTGGCTGAAATGGAGGAGGGGAATGAGGCTACCAGCAGCGAGGTGCACTCCAGCGCCTGCTACAAGTGGCAAGTGGTTTCCAGTAATGGGAAGAGCGAGCATCAAAATAAAGAAAGTTAAAAGAGAAGATATGAAGGTAGGAAATCACTTCTCTATTCTTAAGGACGAGTGCACTTCAGTGGCCAGTGAAGGTAAAGTTACTACTTCCCCTGCAAATAGAGCTAAGCGCTTACTTGTGGTTGGTGACTCACAGGCAAGATATATGGACCGTCTTTCTGTAATAGGAATAAGAAGGTAAGAGATAGTGTGCGCTTCCCTGGAGCTGGTGTTAGTGATATAGTCGACAGGTTGGATATCATGTCAGGTAATGGGAACAAGCCTATTATCTGTTTCAGTGCTGGTGGAAATGATACTGGGAAGGGTAGGAGAGAAGAGCTGCTAGATAAGTACAGGTGAACTATAGATGTAATTAAGTCTAAGGGAGGGGTCCCAATCATATGTAGCATCTTGCCTAGAAGGGAAGTGGGCAATGAATGGTTGTCTAGGGCAATTGGTGTAAATTGCTGGCTAGACAGATACTGCAAGGAACTTGCAATCTTATTCATTGACAAATGAGACAACTTTTATGGCAAACATGATATGTATGCAAGGGATGGGGTACATCTCTCTGGGGCAGGCATGGTAGCTCTTGCAAACTCAATCGAGAGGGCCATTGCTGAAATGCCTAGGATTTTAAACTGATAGAAGATAGAGGTATGGGTGTGTGTGGGAAACAGTCAGATTGCATCACTAGGGTTGAAAACAGTAAATGTATAAAAGACATTCATCATGAAGTTATAAAGACAATAGATCATGTCAGCAAACAAAGGGAGACAGCAGAGGGCAGCAAGGGACTAGCTCCCTTAAGGTCTACTATACTAATAGCAGGAGTGCAAGAAATAAGATAAATAAGCTAAGATTAATTGCAAGTGCATGAAACATAGATATCATTGCTATAACAGAGACCTGGCTCAATCTGAAAGACAGAGAGATGACTTCTGAATGTCAAATACAAGGCTATAAATTATTCCACACTGACAGGGTCAACAGGAAGGGTGGTGGAGTAGCAATGTATGTCAGAGACAGTTTAAATTGTTGTGTTAGACAAGATATAAAATTAGAAGCGACAGCCACTGACTTTCTTTGGTTACAGCTTCTCGAGGGCCGTGAAAAACTAATTTTGGGTGTGATTTACAGGGCCCCAAATCTTAATAGGGTGTGCGGTAAACTTCTATGGGATGAAATTCGTAAGGCATCTACATACGAAAATATTGTGATAATGGGAGATTTCAACTATAGACAGATTGACTGGAGCAATTTGACAGGAAATGTAGAGTCAAGCCACTTTCTTGATACGATTCAGGATTGTTTTTTAAAACAGTTTGTGACAGAAACAATTAAGAGGAAATAACCTGCTTGACTTGGCTCTTGCCAGCAGGGAAACGCTAATTAATAATCTTGAGGTTAATGATGAGCTTGGGGAAAAGGATCACAAATCACTCAGTTTTAATATATCATGGAATTCCCCTAATAATGGCAATCAAGTCTCTGTCCCTGACTTCCGCTTGGCTGATTTCATAGGACTGAAAAATCACTTGGGCAGGCTGAACTGGAATAACCTGACTGTCAGGTAGGTGGTGATGACTGCCGGTATGACGCTTTCCAGGGCATAGTTCTAGCTGCTCAGACAATTTATGTTCCAAATATGGAAACCAGATCAAACAAAAATGATCCTAAATGGATGAACAATAGATTAAAACATCTCATTGGTCAAGAGAGAGGCATATGTAAGTGAATCAAAAGAGGAGAGGGGAAATTGAGAAATCAATATATTCAGTTGAAGACAGAAATAAAAAAGGGAATAAGAAAAGCAAAAAGAGATTATGAGGTTAAAGTTGCAAGAGATTCGAAGACTAACCCAAAAGGATTCTTTCAGGTATACAAAAGTAAGATCAGGGACAAGATAGGCCCACTCAAAAGTTCCTCGGGTCAGCTCACAGACAGTGGTAAGGAAATGTGTAGAATTTTTAACACATACTTCCTCTCAGATTTTACTCAGGAAGACACCAGCGATATTCCAGAAATAATAAATTATGTAGAACAGGATGATGATAAACTGTGCACGATTAGGGTCACAAGTGACATGGTCCTTAGGCAAATTGATAAATTAAAACCTAACAAATCCCCAGGCCCTGATGAACTGTATGCAAGGGTTCTAAAGGAATGTAAAGAGGAGCTTAGCAAACCTTTGGCTAATCTTTTAAACATATCACTACAGACTGGCATAGTGCCAGATAAGTGGAAAATGGCAAATGTGATACCTATTTTCAAAGCAGGTGACAGGTCCTTAGCTTCGAACTATACACCAATAAGCCTAACCTCCATAGTGGGAAAATTTATGGAATCAATAATTGCTGAGGCAGTTTGTAGCCACCTTGAAAAGCATAAATTAATCAACGAATCTCAACATGGTTTTACAAAGGGGCGTTCCTGCCTTACGAATTTTTTTTTTTTCACTAAGGTATTTGAGGAGGTAGATCATGGTAATGAATATGATATTGTGTATATGGACTTCAGTAAGGCTTTTGACAGGGTCCCACATCAGAGACTATTGAGGAAAATTAAGGCACACGGAATAGGAGAAATTTTTTCCTGGATAGAGGCATGGTTGACAAATAGGCAGCAGAGAGTTTGCATAAATGGGGAGAAATCAGAGTGGGGAACGTTACGAGCGGTGTTCCACAGGGGTCAGTGTTGGGCCCCATGTTCACAATCTATATTAACGACACTGATGAGGGCATAAAGAGCGACATAAGCAAGTTTGCCGATGGCACCAAAATAAGCCGTCCAATTCATTCTGAATAGACTGATGCAGTGGTCGGAGAAGTGGCAGACGCAGTTTAATATAGACAAATGCAAAGTTCTAAATGTTGGACACAATAACCATGCCACATATAAACTAAATAATGTAGATCTTAATATTACGGATTGCGAAAAAGATTTAGGAGTTCTGGTTAGCAGTAATCTGAAACCAAGACAACAGTGCATAAGTGTTCGCAATAAAGCTAACAGAATCCTTGGCTTCATATCAAGAAGCATAAATAATAGGAGTCTTCAGGTAGTTCTTTAATTATATATATCCTTGGTTAGGCCTCATTTAGATTATGCTGCACAGTTTTGGTCACCGTATTACAGAATAGATATAAATGCTCTGGAAAACATACAAAGGAGGATGACAAAGTTGATCCCATGTATCAGAAATTTTGCCTATGAGGATAGACTAAGGGCCCTGAATCTGCGCATTCTAGAAAGGCGTAGAATTTGGGGGGATATAATTGAGGTGTATAAATGGAAGACAGGAATAAAGGGGATGTAAATAACGTGCGGAAATATCAAGCCTAGAGAGGACTCGTAGCAATGGTTTTAAGTTGGAAAAATTCAGATTCAGAAAGGATATAGGAAAACACTGGTTTGGTAATGGAGTTGTGGATGAGTGGAACAAACTCCCGAGTACAGTTATAGAGGCTAAAACGTTGTGTAGTTTTAAAAATAGGCTAGATAAATACATGAGTGGATGTGGGTGGGTGTGAGTTGGACCTGACTAGCTTGTGCTACTAGGTCAGTTGCCGTGTTCCTTCCTTAAGTGAATGTGACACAGAGGCAACAGTTAGGCAACTTTATTCCGAAACGTTTCGCCTACACAGTAGGCTTCTTCAGTCGAATACAGAAAGTAGGCAGGAACAGTAGAGACGAGATAGTTCCTGACTATGGAACTGAACGTCTCCAGGCTGAGGGACTGACAACCTCAATTCTACGACTCCACGGGTGATGGACTGATTACATCGTCTTCACGTCTCTACTGTTCCTGCCTACTTTCTGTATTCGACTGAAGAAGCCTACTGTGTAGGCGAAACGTTTCGGAATAAAGTTGCCTAACTGTTGCCTGTCTTACCTACCAACTTGTCGGTATTGTATACCATTTTGATATTCATCAAGTGAATGTGACCTTACCTGACTAGGTTGGGGCATTGGCTTAAGCCGGTAGGAGACTTGGACTTGCCTCGCATGGGCCAGTAGGTCTGCTGCAGTGTTCCTTCTTTCTTATGTTCTATGTCTATCAAGAGAGAGTGAAGATTCAAGGCTCTACCTTCGTAAGCGAGATTTATCATACAGTGAATCAGCTGTCATCCTTATCTGTGTATTCTCCAATAAATTTACATCCACATGTGCAACATCTGGGTATCTTTATTGTAGACGTTTCGCCATCCAGTGGCTTTATCAATACAAATTCTAGGACATAACTTGAAGACAGTAAGACTATGTACAGAAGATTGAGTGGTGACGTGTACTTAGCTCTGTGAAGACCTGTTTGTGTGCTCTGTGAATCTGTACCAGGATGCCTTCTCTTGAGCAACTTTACCAGCAGCTGAGAGAGGAGCTCAGAGTTGCTAAGATGGAGATACGGCGATTAACGGAGGAGAACAAGAGGATTCGTAGTAATCCTTCTGTTGTGAGTCCCCAGGTTAAGAGGGGAGCTTGGTCAGTGGCCGGGCAACATGGAACCAAGCTGAAGATCAAGAAAACGGCTGGAGAGGCGGAAACAACGAGAAACCAGAAGACTACCGTGGAAACGTCCAACTCATTCTCGGTGCTACCTGACGAATGTGAGTGTTCTGCTGGGAATGCCACAACGAGCACCAAAGAAGCATTGGCAGACGTGAGTAAGACATCCCTAGAAACCCCAACGAAGACCATCGAGAACGTCTTGACGAATTCTACAAGTGGTGTAATGCTACCTGGCGAATGTGAGTCGACTACTCGGAGCATCACGACGGACGACGCCAAGGAAGGTAAAAACATTGTTGTTGTTGGGGATAGCCAGATTAGGTACATGGATAGGGCGTTCTGTTTGAAGGATAGGAGTAGGAGGCAGAGAGTGTGTTTTCCTGGGGCTGGGATGAAGGATATTGTTAGCCGTCTGGATGACATCATGAGAGGTAATGGGAGCAATCCTATTATCTGTCTCAGTGCTGGAGGCAACGATGTTGGCAGACGTAGGAGTGAGGACCTGATTAGCAGGTATAGGTCAGCAATAGAGATAATTAGGAGGAAGGGTGGGAAACCTGTCATATGTGGCATTTTGCCAAGGAGAGGAGTTGGAAATGAATGGTTGTCCAGAGCAATTGGTGTCAATTGCTGGCTGGACAAGTACTGTAAGGAAAATGCGGTAACATTCATTGACAACTGGGACCTCTTCTATGGCAGAAATGACATGTATGCCAGGGATGGGGTTCACTTATCTAGGTGTGGGGTGGGAGCACTGGCCAACGCAGTGGAGGGAGCTGTTAGGTCTTTAAACTAGGAATAGTTAGTGGTATGGGTTTTGGCGGAAAACTGTGAAGTCGCAGGGTAGTAACATGAGTACTAGGAGAACTAGTAATAGGCAAAATGAGGTGGATATTGGAAAGCCAGTGGCACAAATTGACAAGGACAGTAATAAGTTTAGTGGAATAACAGAAAGGAGCAGGAAGGGTAAAGAGAGTGGAGGGTCATTAAAAATTTTTTACACAAATAGTCGCAGTGCTAGGAATAAGATGGACGAGTTGAGACTAGTTGCTAGTGCAGGTAACATAGATGTATTTGCCATTACTGAGACGTGGTTTAATTCAAAAAGTCGGGACATGCCTGCAGAATGTCACATTCAGGGTTTTAAATTGTTCCAAGTAGATAGAAGTATCGGGAAGGGGGGTGGGGTGGCATTGTATGTCCGAGATCGCTTGAACTGTTGCATAAAAACGGGTATTAAGTCTGAAGTAACACATACAGAGTCTGTTTGGATAGAATTTTCAGAGGGGCATGAAAAATTAATTTTAGGTGTGATATACCGTCCCCCAAATTTAGATAGGGACCAAGGGAGACTACTATGGGAGGAAATTGTTAGGGCCACAAGGCACGATAATGTAGTAATTCTAGGAGACTTTAACTTTAGTCATATTGATTGGAATTTCTTGACTGGGAATTTAGAATCATACGATTTCTTAGAAGTAGTTCAGGATTGTTTTTTGAAGCAGTTTGTGACAGAACCTACAAGGGGAAATAACCTGCTTGACTTAGTTCTGGCAAACAATGAATCCCTTGTTAATAATTTAGAAGTTTCAGAGGAACTGGGTGCTAGCGACCACAAATCAATTACATTTAGAATTGAATGGAAGTATGATAGTAGGGATAACTCAGTAACAGTCCCAGATTTTCGCTTAGCAGATTACGATGGGCTTAGAGAACACTTATCATCTGTTGATTGGGGTAACGAAGAGAGCTATCAATATGACAGTTTTCTGAACACAATACATGCTGCTCAAAGAACGTTTATCCCTTATAAGGAAATTAGATCAAATAGAAATGACCCAAAATGGATGAATAATAGGCTGAAATATCTACTAGGGCATAAGAAAGGAATTTATAGGCGTATCAAAAGAGGCGAGGGTCATCTTATGAATCAGTATATTGACATTAAGAGGGACATTAAAAAGGGGATAAGAAAAGCTAAAAGGGACTATGAAATTAAAGTTGCTAGGGATTCTAAAACTAACCCAAAAAGTTTTTTCCAGGTATATAGAACAAAAGTCAGAGATAAGATAGGTCCCCTTAAAAATAACTATGGGAATCTTACTGACAAAGAGAATGAAATGTGCTCGATTTTAAATAATTATTTTCTCTCGGTTTTTACACAGGAAGACACTAATAATATTCCGGTAATTAATTTTTATAGTGGATCAGAAGAAGATAAATTATGTAACATCATAGTCACTAGTGAAATGGTTGTGAAGCAGATAGACCGACTGAAGCAAAATAAGTCACCGGGTCCTGATGAGGTTTTTTCAAGGGTTCTTAAGGAATGCAAAATGGAAGTCTGTGAACCATTAACTAATATTTTTAATTTATCTCTTCAAACAGGTGTAGTGTCTGATATGTGGAAGATGGCGAATGTAATTCCTATTTTTAAAACAGGGGACAAGTCGTTACCGTCAAATTACCGCCCAATAAGCCTGACCTCAATTGTAGGCAAATTACTAGAGTCAATTATAGCTGAGATTATAAGAAGCCATCTCGATAAGCATAGCTTGATTAATGATACTCAGCATGGATTCACAAGAGGCCGGTCTTGTCTAACTAATTTATTAACTTTCTTCAGTAAAGCTTTTGAGGCTGTTGACCATGATAAAGAATTTGATATTATTTACTTAGATTTTAGTAAGGCATTTGATAGAGTTCCGCACCAAAGACTGTTGAAGAAAGTAGCAGCTCATGGCATTGGGGGAAGGGTGCTCTCGTGGATCGAGTCATGGCTCACAGACAGGAAGCAGAGAGTGTCCATAAATGGGGTTAAATCCGAGTGGGGATCAGTTACAAGTGGCGTTCCACAGGGATCAGTCTTGGGCCCGTTGTTGTTTATAATATATATCAATGATCTTGATGAAGGAATTACTAGTGATATGAGCAAATTCGCTGATGACACGAAGATAGGTAGGATAATTGATTCAAACGTAGATGTTAGGGAACTTCAGGAGGATTTAGACAAACTTTACTCTTGGTCAGAAAAGTGGCAGATGCAGTTCAATGTAGATAAATGCAAGGTTCTGAAGCTCGGGAGTGTCCATAACCCTAGCACTTATAAGTTAAATAATGTAGAACTTAGCCATACAGATTGCGAAAAGGACTTGGGGGTTATGGTAAGCAGCAACCTTAAACCAAGACAGCAATGCCTAAGCGTACGTAATAAGGCAAATAGATTACTGGGATTTATATCAAGAAGTGTAAGCAACAGAAGTCCAGAGGTCATACTGCAGCTTTATACATCATTAGTAAGGCCTCACCTAGATTATGCAGCTCAATTCTGGTCTCCATATTACAGAATGGACATAAATTCGTTAGAAAACATTCAGCGTAGGATGACTAAATTAATACATAGCATTAGAAATCTTCCTTATGAAGAAAGATTGAAGACTCTTAAGTTACATTCACTTGTTAGACGAAGAATGAGGGGAGACCTGATCGAAGTGTATAAGTGGAAGATAGGTATTAATAAAGGGGATATTAACAAGGTCTTGAGGATATCTCTCCAAGAGAGAACCCGCAGTAATGGATTTAAATTAGATAAGTTTAGATTTAGAAAGGACATAGGAAAGTATTGGTTTGGAAATAGGGTAGTTGATGAGTGGAACAGTCTACCTAGTTGGGTTATTGAGGCTAGGACTTTGGGTAGTTTCAAATTTAGGTTGGATAAGTACATGAGTGGGAGGGGTTGGATTTGAGAGGGGCTTGCACATCGGAGCATGTTTCTTGGGTGGCATTGAAAATTGGGTTGGTCAAATGTTTGTTAGTGGGATGAATTGTAAAGGACCTGCCTAGTACGGGCCAACAGGCTTGCTGCAGTGTTCCTCTTTTCTTATGTTCTTATGTTCTTATGAATGTTACACGACCTCAATAAAGATACCCAAGAGTTGCACATGTGTCTAATTTATCAACATGTTGCACATGTGTCTTAATTTCATCTTGTCGGTATTATATACCATTCTTGCACAAATTTACATCCATCGTGCAGTAGACACACCAAAACTGAGCAGGCACATATCAGCGTGATAAAGACCCGTGTCAGGATGATAAAAATACGGATTAGGATGACAAACAACGATATGGCTATCACAGCACATGTCTATCATCCTAACACGTGTTATTATTAATCTAACATGTTTATCCTAACACATTTCTGTTTAAGATTGAAACACTTATGCAGCATATGGGAATCTTTATTCAGGAAACGTTTCGCCACACAGTGGCTTCATCAGTCCAATACAAAGAGGAAGGCGTAAGGAGAGGAGGAGAATGAGGTAATCAGTCCCTCAACCTGGAGTCGATGTGTTCAGTCCATCAATCTTGTAGAATGTACAGTATAGGGCCGTAGACGTGGCTTATATACTGTAGTGAGGTGACGTAAAGCAGATGGAGGCGGGGTCATAGTGGTACCATCCACTAGTCGAAGTAGGTCTTCGTCCAAAGGTTGAACAAGTGTTGAAGAATTCTTTGTAACAAGATCCCATGATGCTGCAGTGTCTGACAGTTGTGATGAATGGTTTGAAAAACCGACAAGTTGAAGATTGAAACACTTATGCAGCATATGGGAATCTTTATTCAGGAAACGTTTCGCCACACAGTGGCTTCATCAGTCCAATACAAAGAGGAAGGCGTAAGGAGAGGAGGAGAATGAGGTAATCAGTCCCTCAACCTGGAGTCGATGTGTTCAGTCCATCAATCTTGTAGAATGTACAGCATAGGGCCGTAGACGTGGCTTATATACTGTAGTGAGGTGAGGTGAAGCAGGCGGAGGCGGGGTCATAGTGGTTTTTCAAACCATTCATCACAACTGTCAGACACTGCACCATCATGGGATCTTGTTACAAAGAATTCTTCAACACTTGTTCAACCTTTGGACGAAGACCTACTTCGACTAGTGGATGAAACCACTATGACCCCGCCTCCATCTGCTTTACGTCACCTCACTACAGTATATAAGCCACGTCTACGGCCCTATACTGTCACAGTCCGATCATACAGTTGCTCTACACCGCAAGAAGCCTCTCTTCGACCCTGTCGGGGTGTAGAATTTATATTCTACAAACGTGATATCCTTTTCACAATGCTGTCGAATCGTGTGAAAATCAAGCCTGTGAATGGTGCAATAAATGACTCCTCGAAGTTAGCTTTAGCTACCGTCGTTAGGACCTGCCTGCAGGTCAAATTTACGGCAATCCACTCTCTGAAAGACTCCTTCATTGTCGTCTGCACAGATGACACGGAAGCACTAAAACTAATGGACGACTCTTCAATCAGGACCCTACAAACACAACAATTCACTCTATCCCCGTCTCCATTCTTGAAGTCGAAACGTTCGGTCTTTGTGAAAAGACTTGACAATATCGTCACCTCTCTCTCTACTGAAGCACTGAAGACATCTATTGAGGAACAAAACACCTGGGCCTCGGTAGACAGCATCTCCAAGATCCCTAACGCCACATCAATGCTAAAGATTACATTCTCAGACATCTCCATGGCTGCCCAAGCTCTCTCTGACGGTCTGGCCATCTCATATTACCACATTCACCCAAGTCATATAGAACAAGAACGTTTCACATATATCTCCCACTGCTGGACCTGCTACTCCTATAATCACACCACCAAGGACTGCCCCATCAAGAATAAGAAGTTTTGTTCAAAATGTGGGAATGATGGACACGATTTCAGATCCTGCACCATTACTACAACACCAACATGTCTTAACTGCAAGGGTAATCATCATACCCTTGCAGCTAAGTGCCCACTCAGGAAAGAAATCATATTGAAGAAAACTAAAGTTCTGAAGAAAACCTCCAATTCACCGACATATGCTGCAATAACCAAACCACAAACCGACGCCATCAAGACTCTACACGCTAATCTACAGGCACCATCGCCCAGCAACTCCCTCTTTCCACTCCCCGACGGTGCTCCTTCCAAGGTGCTGTACTGCATGGTGTATGCACACCTTGCAAACGCAGCAAGCCCCGGCACTTTCAACACCACTATTAACGAACTATTCCGTCTGAATAACATGCCTGCCTTTAATTTTCCGGACTCTACACCTTCAGAAGACATCCTCAAGATCCTTCCCAACGTCCTGAACTTTACTGCACCTGCAGACCTGTCTCCTGCCCAAGCAACTGCTCCTGTAACTTCTATAACCACTTCCACCGCTGACAACGTTGATCAAGTTGCCTCAACCACCGCCTCCCACCTCTCCCAGCCTGCTGTTACACAACCATTACACCTCACAGCTGCTCCTGTCGAACCTCAGTCACCTGCTACCACCATTGTAGATTCTCCCAGTGAATCCACTCCAGAAGAGGAAGATAACGACGACTCCAGTAAACCCTCATGGGAAAACCTTACCTTTTACACTTCTCCTTCAAATACTGACACCATGACCTGTACTGAACTCTACAAAAGCCTCGGTGCTGGAACAGTCAAGTATGCATGTGAATCACCGCTTCACTTCACACTCACCCAAGTTCTTGAGTTCATCAAGCCTCTACGTTTCACCTTCAGCAACAAGGCTAAATTATACCACCTATCTAGAAGCAGCTTCAAAAAGTTTGAAAATGGCTCCATTGCTAACCTGCCTCCTCAGTTACTCCTATAACTCCCATATGTGTTCTACCCTCTGATGTGACCTAGCCTGCTGCCAGCTACTCAAGATTCAAGACTTCAACTACAACAAGTTCAATGCAACAGTCCCTGCTATTCCTGTTCTCAAGTCTGCCCCAAGATCGCCTCAGCTGCTGGGTTAAGCCCTGGCTCTATTTCTCTTACTAAGAACACTCCTCTCCAGAGCTATTCTTCATCTGTCCCGTCTTCCCCGCTCATCCCATTGGGATCTTACCTAAACTTGTTTGCTTTGCTTGCTTCCTATACTGTACATTCTACAAGATTGATGGACTGAACACATCGACTCCAGGTTGAGGGACTGATTACCTCATTCTCCTCCTCTCCTTACGCCTTCCTCTTTGTATTGGACTGATGAAGCCACTGTGTGGCGAAACGTTTCCTGAATAAAGATTCCCATATGCTGCATAAGTGTTTCAATCTTCAACTTGTCGGTTTTTCAAACCATTCATCACATATTTCTGTTTACCCTAACATGTCTTTATCCTCATATGTTTGTCTTCACATGTTGATCATCATAAGCCGTCTATCATCCTCACACGTGGTTAGGTAAGACACATATGCAACAGTTAGGTATCTTTATTTCGAAACGTTTCGCCTACACAGTAGGCTTCTTCAGTCGAGTACAGAAAAGTTGATAGAAGCAGAAGATACTTGAAGACGATGTAATCAGTCCATCACCCTTAAAGTTTTTCATATTGTTTCAGACAACGGAACAATGCTCTTCTCCAGACTGAGGGACTGACCACCTCAAAACTTTAAGGGTGATGGACTGATTACATCGTCTTCAAGTATCTTCTGCTTCTATCAACTTTTCTGTACTCGACTGAAGAAGCCTACTGTGTAGGCGAAACGTTTCGAAATAAAGATACCTAACTGTTGCATATGTGTCTTACCTAACAATCTGTCGGTATTTTATACCATTTTAATGTTCATCCTCACACGTGTTAATAATAAACAAAGGTACGTGTCAGGATGATGGGAATCGTTGCCACCTCGACCTTGAACCTTAAGTTACTGACTCACCACTGTGTACACTGCTGCAACCTGCTGTGTACACCGCTGCATCCTGCTGTGTACACTGCTGCATCCTGTGTACACTGCTGCATCCTGCTGTGTACACTGCTGCAACCTGCTGTGTACACTGCTGCATCCTGCTGTGTACACTGCTGCATCCTGCTGTGTACACTGCGTCATCCTGCTGTGTACACTGCGTCATCCTGTGTACACTGCTGCATCCTGCTGTGTACACTGCTGCATGCTATGTACACTGATGCATCCTATGTACACTGATGCATCCTATGTACACTGATGCATCCTGATATGTACACTGCTGCATCCCGCCATGTACACTGCTGCATCCCGCCATGTACACTGCTGCATCCCGCCATGTACACTGCTGCATCCTGCTGTGTACTGACGCACCTCTGTGTACACTTTGCTGCATTTTAATCACAATTCTTACCTATATACAACTAATGTACCCTGATGACGCACCTGTGACCTGTTTCTAGTGTTCTAACCAGGTCGTCAGGTCTAAGACCAGGCTCACCTGTTCTAGTTAATGAGTAAGGAATGCCCAGTTATGTTGGTGTGCACCTGTGCTGGTGTACGCCGTGCTGGTGTACACCGTGTTGGTGTGCACCTGTGTTGGTGTGCACCTGTGTTGGTGTGCACCTGTGTTGGTGTGCACCTGTGTTGGTGTGCACCTGTGTTGGTGTGCACCTGTGTTGGTGTGCACCTGTGTTGGTGTGCACCTGTGTTGGTGTGCACCTGTGTTGGTGTGCACCTGTGCTGGTGTGCACCTGTGCTGGTGTGCACCTGTGTTGGTGTGCACCTGTGTTGGTGTGCACCTGTGTTTTTGTTTCAGTGAACACAAGCGACGTGCTGCATGGTGTTGGATCACGCTGAGTCCTGTTAAGACATACTGACGTCTCCTACAACGTGGCTACTGACTGACTACCTAACATGACCCTCTCATCTGAGACTATGAAGCCAGTGTAGGAGAGGGGGAGAGACAGAGACAGAGAGACAGAGAGAGAGAGAGAGAGAGAGAGGGGGGATAAAAAGCCACAATGTGTAGAGGATGTGGTTACAAGGTCCTTGACAGGTGTGTGGACTGGATGCACGGGTCCAGAGCCTCACACACTTGCATAGTTTACGCGGGGATAATTACCTTACACATGACTCATCTACGGTTAATTCCGACAGAGTAAACACGTCACTTGCAGCTACTGACACCTGAAGTCGCGCTTTTTATCAGTCACGGAAATAAGGAAGCATTCTTGTTATGATGACTGGTTCTTACATGTCGGTGAGTGGTTCCTATATAACTCACCTACGTTCTCTTTCACTAACTTTCTACCTGTAGGTACCATACAACACCTGAGGAAAGGGAGGTAATCAAGTTTGATCCAAGGAGGTGAAGGACAGCTCCAATATCTACTTAGTCTCTTCCATAATATGCATCATTGTCCCAGTGGTGAAGAGCACAACTACGGTGCTCTTCACCAACTCCAAGGCTGAGGGACTCATTACCTTATCTTTTGTATATAGTTCTACTGTCTTCCAATTATATCGTTGAATTTATATTGATAAGGCCTCTGGTTGGCGAAACATCAACAATAAGGATATCCAGATGGTACACGTGTCTAATTTTCATACCTAACTGCTGTACATGTGTCTTATGAGCTTGTCGGTATTGTATACCATTATAATACTCACTCTCAAAATAAATAATGCCAACGATAACCCTATTCAAATCACTTGTGCTCCTTCGCTTGGAGTACTGCTCGGTGTAGACAGTGTCGTTCCTCAAGCCAGCACAGCTGGGAGGAAATTCAGCAAGCGCTTACTCATATACAACCCTCAAATCATTTTAATTATCGTATTTACCGGCATATAACGAACGCCTTTTTCCCCAGTCTTGGAAAATTACCCTGCGCCTTATATGCTCAAGGTCAGAGTTGATCAAGGTTATGCTTGAGCGTCAAGAGGATAGTTAATTAACCCTTGAAAATGATTACTGATTTACCGTTATGATATTTCTATCGTGCGCCTTATATGCCGGTTTGGCAAGAGTTGTGGATGAGTGGAACTCCCAAGTAACGTTATTGAAGCTAAAATGTTGAGTCATTTTAAAAATAGGTTAGACAAATACATGAGTGGGTGTGGGTGGGCGAGTTGAACCTGACTGGACTGGGCCAGTAGGTGATTTGAACCAACCTAGCATGAGCCAGTAGGTCTCCTGAAATGCTCCTAAATAATAAATATATCAATTACTACCAGTACAATTACAAGGTATACAGACCATAGTTGACATCAGTGACATACTACTACATAGAAAGTCGCTTGTTATACTGAGCATTTACAGCAAATTAAGTCACTTTTGTCCCAGGATGCGACCCACACCAGTCCACTAACACCCAGGTACCTATTTTACTGATGGGGAACACTAGACAACCGGTGTAAAGAAACACGCCCAATGTTTCTACTGTCGCTGAGAATCGAACCCGGACACTGTGAAACGAGAGCTTTAGGATACAAGAACGCCTCTAAGAACTGGAAATGTATTCTCTGGGGTGAAGAGGAGAGAGATACATGATAATATACACCTTTAAGATACTATAGACCAGTAAGCCTAACCTCCATAGTGGGAAAATTTATGGAATCAATAATTGCCGAGGCAGTTCGTAGCCACCTTGAAAAGCATAAATTAATCAACAATCTCAGCATGGTTTTACAAAGGGGCGTTCCTGCCTTACAAATTTATTAACTTTTTTCACTAAGGTATTTGAGGAGGTAGATCATGGTAATGAATATGATATTGTGTATATGGACTTCAGTAAGGCTTTTGACAGGGTCCTACATCAGAGACTATTGAGGAAAATTAAGGCACATTTAATAGGATGAGAATTTTTTTCCTGGATAGAGGCATGGTTCACAAATAGGCAGCAGAGAGTTTGCATAAATGGGGAGAAATCAGAGTGGGGAAGCGTCACGAGCGGTGTTCCACAGGGGTCAGTGTTGGGCCCCCTGTTGTTCACAATCTACATAAACGACATTGATGAGGGCATAAAGAGCGACATAAGCAAGTTTGCCGATGACACCAAAATAGGCCGTCGAATTCATTCTGACGAGGACATTAAAGCACTCCAGGAAGATTTGAACAGACTGATGCAGTGGTCGGAGAAGTGGCAGATGCAGTTTAATATAGACAAATGCAAAGTTCTAAACCATGCCACATATAAACTAAATAATGTCGATCTTAATATTACGGATTGCGAAAAAGATTTAGGAGTCCTGGTTAGCAGTAATCTGAAACCAAGACAACAGTGCATAAGTGTTCACAATAAAGCTAACAGAATCCTTGGCTTCATATCAAGAAGCATAAATAATAGGAGTCCTCAGGTTGTTCTTCAACTCTATATATCCTTGGTTAGACCTCATTTAGATTATGCTGCACAGTTTTGGTCACCGTATTACAGAAAGGATATAAATGCTCTGGAAAACATACAAAGGAGGTTGACAAAGTTGATCCCATGTATCAGAAATCTTCCCTATGTGGATAGACTGAGGTCCCTGAATCTGCACTCTCTAGAAAGGCGTAGAATTAGGGGGGATATGATTGAGGTGTATAAATGGAAGACAGGAATAAATAAAGGGGATGTAAATAACGTGCTGAAAATATCTAGCCAAGACAGGACTCGCAGCAATGGTTTTAAGTTGGAAAAATTCAGATTCAGGAAGGATATAGGAAAGTACTGGTTTGGTAATAGAGTTGTGGATGAGTGGAACAAACTCCCAAGTACAGTTATTGAGGCTAAAACGTTGTGTAGTTTTAAAAATAGGTTGGATAAATACATGAGTGGATGTGAGTGGGTGTGAGTTGTCGTGTTCCTTCCTTAAGTGAATGTGACCTGCCCTGACTAGGTTGGGGCATTGGCTTAAGCCGGTTGGAGACTTGGCCCTGCCTCGCATGGGCCAGTAGACCTGCTGCAGTGTTCCTTCATTCTTATGTTATAGTTGTACATAAATGATATACATCTTGGTGATAGACACCCACAAGTTGGTTTAGAAAAATACTTAAATAAACACTAGGACATATTTATTCGAAAACGTTTCTTCGGTCTTGGGACCTTGATTACTTCAGAAGTGATCAAGGTCCCAGGACAGAAACGTTTTCTAATATGTCCTAGTGTTTTCTTACGTGTTTTTTCTAAACCATAAATGGTTTATAATACCGACAAGATGAAGAATTAGACATGTGCAACATCTGGGGTGTCTTTATTTGTAAACAAATTAGATACACAGATGTTGCACTTGTGTCTAATTTACCTTAAAGATAATGGAGGATCTAATGTCAAATCTACATAAAAACTACCAAAACAATGTATTGGAGTGAAAGATGTGCGATGGAGCACAATAAAGAACAGAGGCAGTGTCAAGCAGGGGAGCCACGGGCACAGTAAGAGAACTCTGAGTGGTGTGGGGAGGAGAGAAGCAGTGTCCAACCACTGCTCAACACGCACTCACGGAAACTGCTACCTGGGGACTTAGAGTAGAAACAGGATGTGGTGGCAGCAAGTGGTCGTGGAAAGGATACAAATGTAGGAGAGGGGAGGAAGAGCACCTTGAAGGATGGTAAGCACCTTGAAGGAAAAAGGACGCCCTGAAGGACAAGTGTGTTCATAAGTAGAGATGAACATTATTATAGACACCAAGGACACTCCATCCTCTATACCTCAATCACTCCTCCAAGATTCCCAGGTAAAATGTGAAACACACACACACACACACACACACACACACGCACACACACACACACACACACACACACACACACACACACGTACGTTTATTCCTGATACCCTTGTTACCATGTCACGGGCTGGAAGGGAAGGCTCCTCCTCACCCTCAATATGGTGAAGTAATATGCTATAATAGTGAAGACACCATCATCTCACCATAACACTACTGGGGACTATACTCACACTTCAGTTTTACCTTACCACTTTAGGAATATTCCCTCTTATACACAATAACAAATTAAAAGTCAGGAAAGTGAATACTATATTTCACACTATTGAAATTTATTAATACTTATTTAATACAACATTATACAACATTATACTAAGATAACTGAAGAACACAAGGTAACTGGGACAGAGTAATACAATAGTATACTGAACTCAATCTGCACTCTCTAGAAAGACGTAGAATTAGGGGGGATATGATTGAGGTGTATAAATGGAAGACAGGAATAAATAAAGGGGATGTAAATAGCGTGCTGAAAATATCTAGCCTAGACAGGACTCGCAACAATGGTTTTAAGTTGGAAAAATTCAGATTCAGGAAGGATATAGGAAAGTATTTTTTTTTTTATTATCACACCGGCCGATTCCCACCAAGGCAGGGTGGCCCGAAAAAGAAAAACTTTCACCATCATTCACTCCATCACTGTCTTGCCAGAAGGGTGCTTTACACTACAGTTTTTAAACTGCAACATTAACACCCCTCCTTCAGAGTGCAGGCACTGTACTTCCCATCTCCAGGACTCAAGTCCGGCCTGCCGGTTTCCCTGAATCCCTTCATAAATGTTACTTTGCTCACACTCCAACAGCACGTCAAGTATTAAAAACCATTTGTCTCCATTCACTCCTATCAAACACGCTCACGCATGCCTGCTGGAAGTCCAAGCCCCTCGCACACAAAACCTCCTTTACCCCCTCCCTCCAACCCTTCCTAGGCCGACCCCTACCCCGCCTTCCTTCCACTACAGACTGATACACTCTTGAAGTCATTCTGTTTCGCTCCATTCTCTCTACATAGGAAAGTACTGGTTTGGTAATAGAGTTGTGGATGAGTGGAACAAACTCCCAAGTACCGTTATTAAGGCTAAAACGTTGTGTAGTTTTAAAAATAGGTTAGATAAATGCGTGAGTGGGTGTGAGTTGGACCTGATTAGCTTGTGCTACTAGGCCAGTTGTCATGTTCCTTCCTTAAGTGAATGCGACTTGGCCTGACTAGGTTGGGGCATTGGCTTAAGCCGGTAGGAGACGTGGACCTGCCTCGGATGGGCCAGTAGCCCTGCTGCAGTGTTCCTTCTTTATGTTCTTATGTTCTTAAATATTTATTTCCAGTATACAAGAGTCATTGGTAGACTCGAACGGTAATCAGACAACAAACAACTAGCCCCAGGTCCCAAGACCTCTCACACAGCTTCAGCTTGATCTGACCACCCAGTCCTCACACAACCTCCAGCTCTTCCTCTACCAAGGCTCGTCACCAAGTCTTCTCTAACTAGTTCAGTTGAGTGGTTGGCCGGTGTGGTCCCGGCCCGGGTCTTGTCCATCAGGTGACCAGGCTTCTCGCTACTTTCCCTAAATTTACAAAGGACCCCCCCCCCCCAAGTATTGGCTAGTGAGGTCACCTCTCATGGGAAGTTCCCCGCGTGGTTGTCGAAAATGATATAAAATACTGACAAGATGAAGATTAAGACACATGTGCAACAGTTGGGTGTGTCTATTGATGAAACGTTTCGCCTACACAGTAGGCTTCTTCAGTCAAATACAAAGGGAGCAGTAGAAATGATATAAAGATGATGTAATCAGTCCCTCAACCTTGTAGAAAAATTATTTGAGGTTACCTGGAGGTTATTCCGGGGATCAACGCCCCCGCGGCCCGGTCCATGACCAGGCCTCCCGGTGGATCAGGGCCTGATCAACTAGGCTGTTGCTGCTGGCCGGACGCAGTCCAACGTACGAGCCACAGCCCGGCTGATCCGGCACTGACTTTAGGTATCTGTCCAGCTCTCTCTTGAAGGCAGCCAGGGGTTTATTGGCAATTCCCCTAATACTTGATGGGAGGCTGCTGAACAGTCTTGGGCCCCAGACACTTATGGTGTACCAATGGCGCCCCTACTTTTAATTGGGGGCATTTTGCATCGCCTGCCCAGTCTTTTACTTTCGTAGGGAGTGATTTCTGTGTGCAGATTTGGGACCATTCCTTCCAGGATTTTCCAAGTGTAGATTATGATATATCTCTCCCTCCTGCGTTCCAACGAGTACAAGTCAAGTGCTTCCAAGCGTTCCCAGTAGTTAAGGTGCTTGACAGAACTTATACGTGCAGTAAAGGATCTCTGTACACTCCCTAGATCTGCAATTTCACCTGCTTTGTATGGAGATGTTAATGTACAGCAGTATTCCAGCCTAGAGAGAACAAGTGATTTGAAAAGGATCATCATTGGCTTGACATCTCTCGTTTTGAACGTTCTCATTATCCATCCTATCATTTTCTTTGCACGTGCGATCGTGGCATTGTTGTGATCCTTGAAAGTGAGATCCTCAGACATTACTACTCCCAGGTCCCTTACATTATTTTTCTGCTCTATTGTATGGCCAGAGTCTGTAGTATACTCTGTTCTAGTTATTATCTCCTCCAGTTTTCCATAACGGAGTAGTTGGAATTTGTCCTCATTGAACATCACATTGTTTACCGTTGCCCACTGGAAAACTTTGTTTATATCTTCTTGGAGGTTAACCGCGTCCTCAGCAGATGACAGCCTCATGCAGATCCTAGTATCATCCGCAAAGGATGATACGGTGCTGTGATGTATATATCTGTCTATGTCTGATATGAGGATGAGGAATAAGATGGGGCGAGTACTGTGCCTTGTGGAACAGAGCTCTTCACTATGGCAGCCTCCGATTTAACTCTGTTGACTACTCTTTGTGTTCGATTTGTTAGGAAGTTGAAGATCCATCTCCCCACTTTCCCAGTTATTCCTTTAGCACGTATTTTATGGGCTATTACGCCATGATCGCATTTGTCAAATGCTTTTGCAAAGTCTGTGTATATTACATCTGCATTCTGATTTTCTTCCAGTGCATCCAAGGCCATATCATTGTGCAAGAAAGGTATAAAATACCGACAATATGAAAGTTAAGACACATGTGCAACATCTGGATATCTTTATTGTAGACGTTTCTCCATCCAGTGGCTTTATCAATACAGATTCTAGGACATAATAGGAAGACAGTAGAACTATATACAAAAGATGAGGTAATCAGTCCCTTGGTAATCAGTTGTCGGTATTTTATACCTTTCTTGCACAACTTGTCAGACACTGCAACATCATGGAATCTTGGTTCAGAGGACATCTACAAGACCTTCACGGCTGCTGCAACTAACCCATCTCTTTGGGAAGGACCTACTTCCACTGGGGAATCCCGCCTACCAGTGACTTTGCCCTCGTCTGCTGCCCGTCCCTATCCACTGACGCCTATATAAACCGCCAGTCTTCTTGTCTTTGCTCCAGATTCTCCTCCACCACGATGCTGTGAACACTAACTCCAAGGCCGAGGGACTGATTACCTCATCTTTTGTATATAGTTCTACTGTCTTCCTATTATGTCCTAGAATCTGTATTGATAAAGCCACTGGATGGCGAAACGTCTACTACAATAAAGATATCCAGATGTTGCACATGTGTCTTAACTTTCATATCATTGTGATCCAGTAGTTGTGAGAGGCAGGAGCGACCTGCCCTGAACCCATGTTGCCCTGGACTGTGCAGATTTTGGGAATCCAGGTGATTTGCAATCCTGCTTCTTAGCACTCTTTCAAAGATTTTTATATGATGTGGGACGTCAGAGCTATTGGTCTATAGTTCTTAGCTAATGCTTTGCTGCCACCTTTATGGAGTGGGGCTATATCCGTTGTTTTAAGTGACTGTGGAATTTCACCCATGTTCAAGCTCCTCCTCCATAGTGTACTTAGGGCACGTGAGAGGTGTTTCTTGCAGTCTGGGCCCGGGGTCAGTCCCTCAGTCTGGAGGCTGAGGGACTGACCACAAGGTTGATGGATTGATTATATCAGCTTTATTTCATTACTACTGTTTCCTTTGTATTTGTCTGAAGAAGCCTACTATGTAGGCGAAACCTTTCATCAATACAGACACCCAACTGTTGCACTTGTCTTAATCTTCACCAGGTGGTCGCCATTGCGGTTAGCGTTACCAGACTAGGACAGGTTATCAGGGAATTAGAATACTTCTGATACTACTGTTATAAACTGATACTTGAGAACCAATCTAAAGATACCACGTTAACCTTTCTTTCCCTTTTAAAACAGCTGATAATTAGGAACAACTTTAGACTGTCCTAGGTTATCGGAATATTTTATATTAACCCTTAACTATTACAATGCTCAAATGCAAACTCACTAATACATAAAAAATTAATGTCACGCTTAAATAAAAGAATAATTATTCAGTATACAAAGATTTATTTTTTCTATTCTTTTTCTCTCGAATGACAAACTATTACTTTACTGCTTGTCTTTTCTAAAAGCAAAACTGTGACTCTCTAACACACATTTCCCAAAACCTTTTCAATTACCAGAAAGCCAATACAATCAATGTGACAACATATGGTGACTCCTTCGTACAAAACCTATCACTCATTCCTGCTTAAAACTAATTTCTGAAGATTGAAACACTTATGCACCATATGGGAATCTTTATTTAGGAAACGTTTCGCCACACCAGATTCCCATATGGTGCTTAAGTGTCTCAATCTTCAACTTGTCTGTTTTCAAAACCATTCATCACACAAAACTAATTTCTCCTTAAAATTATCTTGCGGCTCCAGTACCTTGCAGTACCCTATTAGATATGACAACCGTTCCACTAGTCACCTTGGGCTAAACCTCTCTTCTGGGTTCTAGTGGCGTTAGACAGCTCAAAGAGGTGGCATTCGTTCAAGTATTCACAATTGAAGCACTTCATGACCCCCAAGGTCACATATTCATAACACACTTTAACCATAACCCTTCAATATCTGAAAGTTGAGATAGGGCAAGTATCACAACTGGAAATTATCTACTATACTGCACTAAACTAGGATCCACTGGTCTTATAAAACAAGATGGCCTGGGGTCACTATACCATTTCTAAGGTCGCCTCATTATTTACACTTACACACACACCTACTTACCTTGATAAACGAGACAACTTTGCAACATTTGGGTATCTATCCTGGAAATGTTTCGCCACACAGTGGCTTCTTGAGTCCAATGCAGAAAAAGAACATAAGAACTATGACCTCACCTCCGCCTGCTTCACCTCACCTCACTACAGTATATAAGCCACGTCTACGGTCCTATGCTGTACATTCTACAAGATTGATGGACTGAACACATCGACTCCAGGCTGAGGGACTGATTACCTCAAACTCCTCCTCTCCTTACGCCTTTCTACTTTGTATCGGACTGATGAAGCCACTGAGTGGCGAAACGTTTCCTGAATAAAGATTCCCATATGTTGCATAAGTGTCTCAATCTTCAACATAAGAACATAAAGAAGTAAAGTAAAAGGACACAAGTGCAACTAATGTGACATTTATTGTATCAACGTTTCGCTCTCCAGGAGCTTTATCAAGCCATTGATAAAGCTCCTGGAGAGCGAAACGTTGCCACAATAAATGTCACATTGAACATTAAAATGGTATAAAATACCGACAGATTGTTAGGTAAGACACATATGCAACAGTTAGGTATCTTTATTTCGAAACGTTTCGCCTACACAGTAGGCTTCTTCAGTCGAGTACAGAAAAGTTGATAGAAGCAGAAGAGACTTGAAGACGATGTAATCAGTCCATCACCCTTAAAGTTTTGAGGTGGTCAGTCCCTCAGTCTGGAGAAGAGCATTGTTCCAAAGTTTGAAACAATATGGAGTTGAAGTGACAGGATGGAGCCTTTTATAGCGCCAGGAGGTGAGACAGGTCACTAGTAGAACGCAGATGTTGGGAGGTCAGGTCCCTCTCAAATGCAGCCGCTCTCACTAGTAGAGGTTGTCGAAGTTGATTCCAGGTCTGTACCAAGATACCCTTGTGTTGCAGTGTCTGACAAATTGTACTCGACTGAAGAAGCCTACTGTGTAGGCGAAACGTTTCGAAATAAAGATACCTAACTGTTGCATATGTGTCTTACCTAACAATCTGTCGGTATTTTATACCATTTTAATGTTCAATTTGTCAGACACTGCAACACAAGGGTATCTTGGTACAGACCTGGAATCAACTTCGACTACCTCTACTAGTGAGAACGGCTGCATTTGAGAGGGACCTGACCTCCCAACATCTGCGTTCTACTAGTGACCTGTCTCACCTCCTGGCGCTATAAAAGGCTCCATCCTGTCACTTCAACTCCATATTGTTTCAAACTTTGGAACAATGCTCTTCTCCAGACTGAGGGACTGACCACCTCAAAACTTTAAGGGTGATGGACTGATTACATCGTCTTCAAGTCTCTTCTGCTTCTATCAACTTTTCTGTACTCGACTGAAGAAGCCTACTGTGTAGGCGAAACGTTTCGAAATAAAGATACCTAACTGTTGCATATGTGTCTTACCTAACAAATGTCACATTAGTTGCACTTGTCTTTGTAAATTGTGAGTTCATTACCTTTGTAAATTGTGAGTTCATTACCTCTGTAACTTGCTCAGCTATCAAAACTTTGGAGTCCAGTCCCTGGACCAATTATGTACCTCTGTAATCTTTTGACTACCGCCCACAGGATGGGTATGGGGTGCATAATAAACATATTAAACTAACTAGTTGCACTTGTGTCCTTTTACTTTACATATTGTCGGTAATTCTACCAACTTTATTACAACATAAAGAAGGAACACTGCAGCAGGCCTACTGGCCCATGCGAGGCACGTTGGGATATTGGCTTAAGCCAATGTCCCAACCTAATCAGGTCAGGTCACATTCACTTAAGGAACACGGCAACTGACTTAGTAGCACAAGCTAATCAGGTCCAACTCACACCCACCCACACCCACTCATGTATTTATCTAACCTATTTTTAAAACTACACAACGTTCTGGCCTCTATAACTGTACTCGGGAGTTTGTTCCACTCATCCACAACTCTATTACCAAACCAGTGCTTTCCTATATCCTTCCTGAATCTGAATTTTTCCAACTTAAAACCATTGCTAAGGTGGACAAAGAGGAGTTCAAGGTAATCAGTCCCTCAGCTTTGTAAACCATTTATTCACAACCTACTTACCTACCCACCTCTGGTAGGTTGAAGGCGCCTGGGATCATCACACACTATTCCTCCTGGCTGGCAGGACAGTCCCCTACCAGCGGTACAGGTAGGCCAGTAAATAAGCATACAGGTCTCGTGTTCAGCCAGTAGCAGCACATGAAAATCACTCCCTATAAAAGCAAAAGACTCGGCAGGAGATGCAACATCCCCCCAATGAAAAGCAGGGGCGCCACGAGTACATTGAGAGATAACACAATAAGTGTCCGGGACCCAAGACTGTTCAACTGCCTCTCAGTATACATAAGGGGGATTACCAATAGACCCCTGGCTGTCTTCAAGAAGGTACTGGACAGACACCTAAAGTCAGTACCTGACCAACCGGGCTGTGTTCGTACGCCAGTTTGCGTGCGGCCAACAGAAACAGCCTGTTTAATCAGACCCTGGTCCACCACGAGGCCTGGTCTCAGACCGAGCCGCGGGGGCGTTGACCCCCAAAACCCTCTCCAAGTAAACTCCAGGCAGGTAGGTGGCTTCTTGAAGGTTAGTTTACTGCTACAACAGCGGGTCCTGATATATGCATACAGGTCTCCGACAGGGTGGCTTGACCCAACAGCTTGAGTCCATCCCCGCGAGCGACATCCTTCCACATATCTGGAGACAGAAGCTCCTGGACAGCAGGAAATCCTCCCCCTGGCACACCAGCCAGCATACCTTACACTGCACCCCAACACAGCGGCCGTCATGTCCACTAACAACCAGACAACATCAACCCAGTTAACAACATCTCTCAGCATAATAGCAAATCTTCACAGACAGCAGAATCACAGATAACTGAATTAACCAACAAAATTTATTTTTTCATCCATCTCAAGAACAAAATTAGTTATGTTAAGCAAATTCTGATGTGTTGATCACGAATCTGAGCTTGTTTAGTCAGCATGTTGTTTATTTAAGTTTGAAGAAGCCAGTGATACTTTACTAATTATAGCTATTATACATAAATAGTGCGTGATGCAGGCAATGACAAAAATAATCTTTCTTGACATTAATTCACTGTATATATGCATAAAAACAAATTTATTTATATTTATTTATATCACAGTTTTCAGGTCTTTTAGTGCTGAGCAACGTTCCCCCGTGCCAGTGTCCACCATCACTGATCGTTCCCCCGTGCCAGTGTCCACCATCACTGATCGTTCTCCCGCGCCAGTGTCCACCATCACTGATCGTTCTCCCGCGCCAGTGTCCACCATCACTGATCGTTCTCCCGCGCCAGTGTCCACCATCACTGATCGTTCTCCCGCGCCAGTGTCCACCATCACTGATCGTTCTCCCGCGCCAGTGTCCACCATCAACACTGATCGTTCCCCCGCGCCAGTGTCCACCATCAACACTGATCGTTCCCCCGTGCCAGTGTCCACCATCAACACTGATCGTTCCCCCGTGCCAGTGTCCACCATCAACACTGATCGTTCCCCCGTGCCAGTGTCCACCATCAACACTGATCGTTCTCCCGCGCCAGTGTCCACCATCAACACTGATCGTTCTCCCGCGCCAGTGTCCACCATCAACACTGATCGTTCTCCCGCGCCAGTGTCCACCATCAACACTGATCGTTCTCCCACGCCAGTGTCCACCATCAACACTGATCGTTCTCCCGCGCCAGTGTCCACCATCAACACTGATCGTTCTCCCGCGCCAGTGTCCACCATCAACACTGATCGTTCTCCCGCGCCAGTGTCCACCATCAACACTGATCGTTCTCCCGCGCCAGTGTCCACCATCAACACTGATCGTTCCCCCGCGCCAGTGTCCACCATCAACACTGATCGTTCCCCCGCGTCAGTGTCCACCATCAACACTGATCGTTCCCCCGCGCCAGTGTCCACCAACACTGATCGTTCCCCCGCGCCAGTGTCCACCAACACTGATCGTTCCCCCGCGCCAGTGTCCACCATCAACACTGATCGTTCCCCCGTGCCAGTGTCCACCAACACTGATCGTTCCCCCGCGCCAGTGTCCACCAACACTGATCGTTCCCCCGCGCCAGTGTCCACCATCAACACTGATCGTTCCCCCGCGCCAGTGTCCACCATCAACACTGATCGTTCCCCCGCGCCAGTGTCCACCATCAACACTGATCGTTCCCCCGCGCCAGTGTCCACCATCAACACTGATCGTTCTCCCGCGCCAGTGTCCACCATCAACACTGATCGTTCTCCCGCGCCAGTGTCCACAATCAACACTGATCGTTCCCCTGCGCCAATGTCCACCATCAACACTGATCGTTCTCCCGCGCCAGTGTCCACCATCAACACTGATCGTTCCCCCGCGCCAGTGTCCACCATCAACACTGATCGTTCTCCCGCGCCAGTGTCCACCATCAACACTGATCGTTCTCCCGCGCCAGTGTCCACCATCAACACTGATCGTTCCCCCGCGCCAGTGTCCACCATCAACACTGATCGTTCCCCCGCGCCAGTGTCCACCATCAACACTGATCGTTCTCCCGCGCCAGTGTCCACCATCAACACTGATCGTTCTCCCGCGCCAGTGTCCACAATCAACACTGATCGTTCCCCCGCGCCAGTGTCCACCATCAACACTGATCGTTCCCCCGCGCCAGTGTCCACCATCAACACTGATCGTTCTCCCGCGCCAGTGTCCACCATCAACACTGATCGTTCTCCCGCGCCAGTGTCCACCATCAACACTGATCGTTCTCCCGCGCCAGTGTCCACCATCAACACTGATCGTTCTCCCGCGCCAGTGTCCAACATCAACACTGATCGTTCCCCCACGCCAGTGTCCACCATCAACACTGATCGTTCTCCCGCGCCAGTGTCCACCATCAACACTGATCGTTCTCCCGCGCCAGTGTCCACCATCAACACTGATCGTTCCCCCGCGCCAGTGTCCACCATCAACACTGATCGTTCTCCCGCGCCAGTGTCCACCATCAACACTGATCGTTCTCCCGCGCCAGTGTCCACAATCAACACTGATCGTTCCCCCGCGCCAGTGTCCACCATCAACACTGATCGTTCCCCCGCGCCAGTGTCCACCATCAACACTGATCGTTCTCCCGCGCCAGTGTCCACCATCAACACTGATCGTTCTCCCGCGCCAGTGTCCACCATCAACACTGATCGTTCTCCCGCGCCAGTGTCCACCATCAACACTGATCGTTCTCCCGCGCCAGTGTCCAACATCAACACTGATCGTTCCCCCACGCCAGTGTCCACCATCAACACTGATCGTTCTCCCGCGCCAGTGTCCACCATCAACACTGATCGTTCTCCCGTGCCAGTGTCCACCATCAACACTGATCGTTCTCCCGCGCCAGTGTCCACCATCAACACTGATCGTTCTCCCGCGCCAGTGTCCACCATCAACACTGATCGTTCTCCCGCGCCAGTGTCCACCATCAACAATGATCGTTCTCCCGCGCCAGTGTCCACCATCAACACTGATTGTTCCCCCGCGCCAGTGTCCACCATCAACACTGATCGTTCTCCCGCGCCAGTGTCCACCATCAACACTGATCGTTCTCCCGCGCCAGTGTCCACCATCAACACTGATCGTTCTCCCGCGCCAGTGTCCACCATCAACACTGATCGTTCCCCCGCGCCAGTGTCCACCATCAACACTGATCGTTCTCCCGCGCCAGTGTCCACCATCAACACTGATCGTTCTCCTGCGCCAGTGTCCACCATCAACACTGATCGTTCTCCCGTGCCAGTGTCCACCATCAACACTGATCGTTCTCCCGCGCCAGTGTCCACCATCAACACTGATCGTTCTCCCGCGCCAGTGTCCACCATCAACACTGATCGTTCTCCCGCGCCAGTGTCCACCAGCAACACTGATCGTTCTCCCGCGCCAGTGTCCACCATCAACACTGATCGTTCTCCCGCGCCAGTGTCCACCATCAACACTGATCGTTCTCCCGCGCCAGTGTCCACCATCAACACTGATCGTTCTCCCGCGCCAGTGTCCACCATCAACACTGATCGTTCTCCCGCGCCAGTGTCAACCATCAACACTGATCGTTCTCCCGCGCCAGTGTCCACCATCAACACTGATCATTCTCCCGCGCCAGTGTCCACCATCAACACTGATCGTTCTCCCGCGCCAGTGTCCACCATCAACACTGATCGTTCCCCCGCGCCAGTGTCCACCATCAACACTGATCGTTCTCCCGCGCCAGTGTCCACCATCAACACTGATCATTCTCCTGCGCCAGTGTCCACCATCAACACTGATCGTTCTCCCACGCCAGTGTCCACCATCAACACTGATCGTTCTCCCGCGCCAGTGTCCACCATCAACACTGATCGTTCTCCCGCGCCAGTGTCCACCATCAACACTGATCGTTCTCCCGCGCCAGTGTCCACCATCAACACTGATCGTTCTCCCGCGCCAGTGTCCACCAGCAACACTGATCGTTCTCCCGCGCCAGTGTCCACCATCAACACTGATCGTTCTCCCGCGCCAGTGTCCACCATCAACACTGATCGTTCTCCCGCGCCAGTGTCCACCATCAACACTGATCGTTCTCCCGCGCCAGTGTCCACCATCAACACTGATCGTTCTCCCGCGCCAGTGTCCACCATCAACACTGATCGTTCTCCCGCGCCAGTGTCCACCGTCAACACTGATCGTTCTCCCGCGCCAGTGTCCACCATCAACACTGATCGTTCTCCCGCGCCAGTATCCACCATCAACACTGATCGTTCTCCTGCGCCAGTGTCCACCATCAACACTGATCGTTCTCCCGCGCCAGTGTCCATCAACACTGATCGTTCTCCCGCGCCAGTGTCCACCATCAACACTGATCGTTCCCCCGTGCCAGTGTCCACCATAAACACTGATCGTTGTCCCGCGCCAGTGTCCACCATCAACACTGATCGTTCTCCCGCGCCAGTGTCCACCACCAACACTGATCGTTCCCCTGCGCCAGTGTCCACCAACACTGATCGTTCTCCCGCGCCAGTGTCCACCATCACTGATCGTTCTCCCGCGCCAGTGTCCACCATCAACACTGATCGTTCTCCCGCGCCAGTGTCCACCATCAACACTGATCGTTCTCCCGCGCCAGTGTCCACCATCAACACTGATCGTTCTCCCGCGCCAGTGTCCACCATCAACACTGATCGTTCTCCCGCGCCAGTGTCCAACATCAACACTGATCGTTCTCCCGCGCCAGTGTCCACCATCAACACTGATCGTTCTCCCGCGCCAGTGTCCACCAGTAGTCCACCATCAACACTGATCGTTCTCCCGCGCCAGTGTCCACCAGTAGTCCACCATCAACACTGATCGTTCTGCCGCGCCAGTGTCCACCAGTAGTCCACCATCAACACTGATTGTTCTCCCGCGCCAGTGTCCACCAGTAGTCCACCATCAACACTGATCGTTCTCCCGCGCCAGTGTCCACCAGTAGTCCACCATCAACACTGATCGTTCTCCCGCACCAGTGTCCACCAGTAGTCCACCATCAACACTGATCGTTCTCCCGCGCCAGTGTCCACCAGTAGTCCACCATCAACACTGATCGTTCTCCCGCACCAGTGTCCACCAGTAGTCCATCAACACTGATCGTTCTCCCGCGCCAATGTCCACCATCAACACTGATCGTTCTCCCGCGCCAGTGTCCACCAGTAGTCCACTATCAACACTGATCGTTCTCCCGCGCCAGTGTCCACCGGTAGTCCACCATCAACACTGATCGTTCTCCCGCGCCAGTGTCCACCAGTAGTCCACCATCAACACTGATCGTCAGGTTTCCCTTGATAATTTCCCGTTCACCGTGGAGCTCTGTTTCCCAGAAACTGGACGTGTTAGAGCAAAACGAAGTTCAGATTTGAATCCGGAGTCCCAGATTATTTAGAAGCACAAGTTTGTAAACGTGAATCGAAACCATTGTTGGTTAGCGGTAGGGGGGAGGGGGGGAAGGTATTATCACAGGCATCAGGTACCGAGACTAGTCCTGACTCACGGTAAGAGGCTACTTGGTCAGCTACATTTGCGGGCGAGTGGAGGGTAGCAGGTAGTTGATAGATGGCTGGTTAACGGTGGGTGAGCACTGAGCAGATTATGGGTAAGAGGGCCTACTTAACAGGTCACTACAGAGCTACAGAGTAAGGCAGGCGGCAGATGGTCACAAGGCCGTTGGGTGACATTCCCAAGGTATCCACCACAAGGCCTTAACACAGCAGCTGGGTGACAGCATGTGGGTGACTAACACTAGGCAGGTGACAGGTCGCTTGGGTGACAGCTCTTTATACAACTAGTTTTGGGGTCCGGCATCAGGTGACGATAGACTCTCAGAGCCGTGACCTCTCACAATAATCCCCCAGGCTGGGTGATGGTCAAGCTGACCCAGCAGCTGGGCCACTAAGGTCAGTACAGCGGGCCTCCCGCAGCTAACTAATTTTTACTTTGGAATTATTCAGTTTCAGTCAGTAATTGCTCCCCCAAAATCTTAAAAAAAAACTCATTATTCATTAATATATATATGCAGGACAAGCCACGGGGGGGGGGGAATCTTTAGCTCAAGTACTTTCACACTTCTCAGTGTGTCATCAGGAGCTGTGCAATGTTGCAAGGGAGCAACCAAAGCAGGGAGAGAGGTCTCAGAGTAGTGTAGGTGTCACTGGCCACGGTTACCCTTGGGTAACCGTGGCCAGTGAATATATATACGTATAATATATATATTATATCAACACTCCGATTTCTTTTACCGTGTTTAAAACTTTCAAACTACTAGAAAAACTTAAAGAAAAAGCACGTCTCCAAGCGTGAGGTATTATCAGGCCATCGTCTCTGGCCCGCGCTCATGAATGGGTCAGTTATGGTCAACTTGGGCCAAGTGAATCATTTCCACTACATTTCAACCACTTATCAGAATCTTTAATATCACAAGGTAAGGTATTCACTCACTTCCCCAGACAAACGAGTTATTGTCTTCACAATATTCTCTTTCATCCCCCCCCCCCCCAAAATGCAACTATTGGCATATTTGACCGAAAAATCAAAAAGGCACATAGAACTGATTTTTAATATAACAATAGTCAAGCACCTAACTTACTGGGAAACAAAGTCCTTAGAACTGTACTCCTTCAAACGCAGGCGACAAAGATGCATAATCTACACCTGGAAGATTCTGAAGGAACTGGTTCCAAGCTCTAATGAAAACAAAGGCGGTGACCGGAAGCGACTACTGATAACCAGACCAATTGTAAGAATACCTCTCAGACCCAGACTCTTAGAACTCAAATGTTCATCAGGAACTGCGAGAAACCCCTTTCAAGTGCCTTAAATATTCTATATATAGAGCCTAGACACTGGGGTCATACCACAGTCACTTAAAACAACTCTTTCCACATTATAAAAATTTTTGCGAGGGTTCTAAGAAGCAAGATCGCCAATCACTTGTATACCCGTTAACTGCACAACCCAGGGCTGTTGGGTTGTGCAGTTTAGAGCAGGTCGTTCCTGCTTCTCACAACTACTGGACCCTATGACATGCTCTTGGATGCGCCGGAGGACAAAATGTAGATGTAGTATCCAGATTTTGAGAAAGCCTTCGACAAGTGTAATCATGGTGTAACAGCACACAAAATGTGTGATAAAGGAATAACAGGAAAAGTGGGAGATAGATCTATAACTTCCTAACACACACAACACAGTAATAGTAAATAGTGATAAAGGAATAACAGGAAAAGTGGGAGATAGATCTATAACTTCCTAACACACACAACACAGTAATAGTAAATAGTGATAAAGGAATAACAGGAAAAGTGGGAGATAGATCTATAACGTCCTAACACACACAACACAGTAATAGTAAATAGTGATAAAGGAATAACAGGAAAAGTGGGAGATAGATCTATAACTTCCTAACACACACAACACAGTAATAGTAAATAATACTAAGTCAGAGACAGCTAAAGTTAAAAATTCCGAAGTTGTTGTTGCTGCTGCTGTTCATTCTCTTGTTGTTATTGTTGTTGCTGCTGCTGTTTATTCTCTTGTTGCTGCTGCTGTTCATTCTCTTGTTCTTGCTGCTGCTGTTCATTCTCTTGTTGTTATTGTTGTTGCTGCTGCTGTTTATTCTCTTGTTGCTGCTGCTGTTCATTCTCTTGTTCTTGCTGCTGCTGTTCATTCTCTTGTTGTTGTTGTTGCTGTTGCTGTTGTTGTTGCTGCGGTTGTTGTTGTTGCTGCGGTGGTTGTTGTTGTTGTTGTTGTTGTTGTTGCTGCTGCTGCTGTTGTTGCTGTTGTTGTTGCTGTTGCTGTTGTTGTTGTTGCTGTTGTTGTTGTTGTTGCTGTTGTTGTTGTTGCTGTTGTTGTTGCTGTTGTTGCTGTTGTTGTTGTTGTTGCTGCTGCTGCTGCTGTTGCTGCTCATGCTCTTGTTCGTGCTGCTGCCGCTGCCGCCGCCTACACGCAGCAGCACGCACTGCTCCTTGCACCACCCACACTGTCTTGCCATAGGTCAATGTCCTGCCTCACCCCTTCCCACAAGACAACACCTCGCCCCTTCCCACAAGACAACACCTCGCCCCTTCCCACAAGACAACACCTCGCCCCTTCCCACAAGACAACACCTCGCCCCTTCCCACAAGACAACACCTCGCCCCTTCCCACAAGACAACACCTCGCCCCTTCCCACAAGACAACACCTCGCCCCTTCCCACAAGACAACACCTCGCCCCTTCCCACAAGACAACACCTCGCCCCTTCCCACAGGTGTCTGGGACCGGGCCGCAGGGGTGGTGACCTCTGGAAGTGACCAGGGGTAACCTACAGGTTGCTCGGGATTTCTACCCCTGCAGCCTGGCCTGAGGCCGCCCGCCAGGCTTCACTGTTGACCGTCTGTTCACAGGAACGGGCGGCAGTGTCCTGTGCTTCCTTCAATATCCTCAATCTCCAAACCTCTCGTCCACCCACACTCTCACCCAATCTGACGTCCACCCACACTCTCACCCAATCTGACGTCCACCCACCCACTCGTACGGCCATCCATCCGACAACCCACCCACCCAGCCTCCTGTGTAGAATCTTACACGGAGATAAGAGAGACTATTGTTGAATGCACAGTCACGTTCAAGAGTCACAGTGTACGCCTGAGACCCTCAACTGCTGGAGCCTGGTGACATCTTTACATCCAGAAAGCCACCTGCTGAAGCCTTTAAGATCTTTCTGTATTTAACAGTTTATAAATATCAAAAAAAAGGCACAATACAGAGTGACTTTGTAAATGGTCCAAGTCGGACCAAAACGTAGTCGTAAGTTTCTCTCTTGTATGTGCGGGTTAATGTACAGGAAGTTTATTCCAGGAATACATTTAGTATGTTAGGTCTGGGTCCTTGATGAGCACCTGCCTGGATTCCTTGGCAGATCTTTGATTAGTTACCTTTATATAACTTGCTGGAACTGAATTGCTCAAGAAAATGAAGGAGAAACACTGTAGCAGGCTTACTGCCCCTTGCTTGGTACATCTAACTCACACCCACCAACACCCACTCATGTACCTGTACAATCTATTTTTAAAGCTACCCCAAAGTCCTTGCTTCAGTGACGCTACTTGGCAGTTTGTTCCACTCTTTCACAACTCGAATGTAAAACCAGGGATTTTCCAAATCCTCTCTAAACCTAAATATATCCAACTTGATCCCACTCTTGCTGAGAGTCCTGTCTTAGATATTTTCAGCACATTATTTATATCCCGCTATATTTATTCCTGTTTTCCATTTCAACAATTCTATTGAACCGAGTGGCCACTTTATTAGGTACACTTGTACACCTGGTGAATGCCTCAGCATGTAGACATGGTTAAGATGTTCAGTTTTGTTCAGACCGAACATCACGATGGGGAATGTGATCTAAGTAACTTTGACCATGGAATGATTGTTAGTTTGAGTATCTCAAAGTGCTCATTATAATCAAAACTAAGCGCTAAACCCACCAGGGTCATACAGCGCTGCTCAAGCTGCTGATCTTGAATTTTCACACACTAGACTAATTTACAGAGAATGGTGTGAAAAACAAAACATCCAGTGAGCAGCAGTTCTGTGGGCAAAATAGACTTGTTAATGAAATGTGTAGAATTAGGGGGGATATGATTGAGATGTATAAATGGAAAACAGGAATAAAGGGAATGCAAATGTGCTAAAAATATCTAGCCGAGATAGATTCAGATTCAGGAAGGATATAGGAAAGCACTGGTTTGGTAAGAGTTGTGGATGAGTGGAACAAACTCCCGAGTACCGTCATAGAAGCTAAAACTCCGTACTTTTAAAAATAGGTGTGAGTTGGACCTGGCTAGCTTGTGCTAATGGGTCTGATGTCTTGCTCCTTCCTTAAGTGCATGTGACCTGACCTGACTAGGTTGGGTCAATGACTTAATCCGGTGGGAGACTTGGACTTGCCTCGCATGGGCCAATAGGCCTGCTTCAGTGTACCTTCTCTTTTATGTTCTTATGTAACGGAAGACCGCACTGGGTTCCACTTCTGTCAGCTAAAAGCAGGAAACGAGGTGTGGAATTTTGTAGACTGTCATTACAAACTTGTAAAGCAGTCTCATGTAATAAAGTATTATGGGAACATGTATGAAGAGCACTTGCTGGAGGGCTGTGTTGTGTGGGGTGCTCTTGGGTGGCTGCTGAGTGGACTCCTTGCATGTCTGGACGTGGCCATTCAGGTTACATCTTGTTGGCAACGCAGGATTTCCCTATGGTTGCCAGCGGTTACTGGGACCTAGGAAAATTGGTCTACCCTTACCGTCCACCCTGCTTCGTCCCTGACCTGTGGGTCTGATCCTAGTTTGGGTCTCAGGAGAGGGTGTTGGAGACACTGTGGTTACTAAAGCTACATGAATGACTGGCTACCACTGTACCAACGCTACCATTCTCGACACATGTTCCGTGGGTGTTATTTTTGCTTGCAACTGTAGCACCTCATTATCTTGGGCTGACCACGACTCTGGTATAGCATCTCAGGCTCAACTGTGTAGGTTAACTTGGTGGTAACTGTCCCACATGCCGTGACACCACAATAATGGGTGAAGGCGAACTTAATGAAACCAAACTTGTATTTTGACACGGTTGTGTGGTTGTGCATTGCTCAATTATTACAATCAAAACTAAGTGCTAAACCCACAAGGGTCATACAGTGTTTCTTGCTCAGTTTTCAAGACTTCTGGAATCCTGAGGATCAGGTTCCATCCCTACCGTAGTAATGGTGGCGCATGACTTGACTTTTTTATTAATCGACGATATCTTACCTCGAGGATCAGGGTTACGTCCTTGAGCACCTGTCCTGTTTTTCAGGACTCTTTGTCCAGGGAAATGATTATATATACTTCAGATTCCTTAGTGAATTAGCGTTGAGTTACTGCGTAGCGAGAAAAGTGGCCACCATAGCCAGTCAGCTGGAACTAGTTTAGTACTGGCGAGAGATCTTCCTTCCGGCAACGTTTGTGTCACAAGCACCAGTGTTCATCCTCCGTGTGTCACAAGCACCAGTGTTCATCCTCCGTGTGTCACAAGCACCAGTGTTCATTCTCCGTGTGTCACAAGCACCGGTGTTCATCCTCCGTGTGTCACAAGCACCAGTGTTCCTCATCCTCCGTGTGTCACAAGCACCAGTGTTCATCCTCCGTGTGTCACAAGCACCAGTGTTCCTCATCCTCCGTGTGTCACAAGCACCAGTGTTCATCCTCCGTGTGTCACAAGCACCAGTGTTCCTCATCCTCCGTGTGTCACAAGCACCAGTGTTCCTCATCCTCCGTGTGTCACAAGCACCAGTGTTCATCCTCCGTGTGTCACAAGCACCAGTGTTCTTCATCCTCCGTGTGTCACAAGCACCAGTGTTCTTCATCCTCCGTGTGTCACAAGCACCAGTGTTCTTCATCCTCCGTGTGTCACAAGCACCAGTGTTCTTCATCCTCCGTGTGTCACAAGCACCAGTGTTCATCCTCCGTGTGTCACAAGCACCAGTGTTCCTCATCCTCCGTGTGTCACAAGCACCAGTGTTCTTCATCCTCCGTGTGTCACAAGCACCAGTGTTCTTCATCCTCCGTGTGTCACAAGCACCAGTGTTCCTCATCCTCCGTGTGTCACAAGAACCAGTGTTCCTCATCCTCCGTGTGTCACAAGCACCAGTGTTCTTCATCCTCCGTGTGTCACAAGCACCAGTGTTCCTCATCCTCCGTGTGTCACAAGAACCAGTGTTCCTCATCTTCCGTGTGTCACAAGCACCAGTGTTCATCCTCCGTGTGTCACAAGCACTAGTGTTCCTCATCCTCTGCGTGTCACAAGCACCAGTGTTCCTCATCCTCCGTGTGTCACAAGCACCAGTGTTCCTCATCCTCCGTGTGTCACAAGCACCAGTGTTCCTCATCTTCCGTGTGTCACAAGCACCAGTGTTCCTCATCCTCCGTGTGTCACAAGCACCAGTGTTCCTCATCCTCCGTGTGTCACAAGCACCAGTGTTCCTCATCCTCCGTGTGTCACAAGCACCAGTGTTCCTCATCCTCCGTGTGTCACAAGCACCAGTGTTCCTCATCCTCCGTGTGTCACAAGCACCAGTGTTCCTCATCCTCCGTGTGTCACAGTGTTCCTCATCCTCCGTGTGTCACAGTGTTCCTCATCCTCCGTGTATCACAAGCACCAGTGTTCCTCATCCTCCCTCATAACGGAAGATGAGCTGGATATATGTGGGTTTGGCCTGCTGGATGCAAGTGGAAGAAAACACTTTAGATTATTAACCTCGGAGGGTAACCATGAAGAGCAGTGTCGTGAATTTCCTTTGGTATCCTTCTTTATGTCCTTCCTTGGGATGCAACCCACAACTTACCTATTTACTGCTAGGTAAAGAGGGATGTGCCTCTCAATCATATGCATAGCGTCTGTCTGGGAACGAACCAGTTCTTTGAGTAAAACGCTCTCTTATTGTATTCACAAAAACACTAATACCTGTCTTGCTGTCTAACAATTTATTAGGTTAAGTAATAGTAGTCAGAGGAAAATATAACGAGGCAATTTGTAGTTGCAACTTTCCCTCTACCTCCTACGTCAGCCACCACGGTCGCCGTCGCTCGTTACTAATCAACACAACACTAACACCACTGAGGCATAAAGTTACTAGTCAACACAACACTAACACCACTGAGGCATAAAGTTACTAGTCAACACAACACTAACACCACTGAGGCATAAAGTTACTAGTCAACACAACACTGTAACACCACTGAGGCATAAAGTTACTAGTCAACACAACACTAACACCACTGAGGCATAAAGTTACTAGTCAACACAACACTGTAACACCACTGAGGCATAAAGTTACTAGTCAACACAACACTGTAACACCGCTGAGGCATAAAGTTACTAATCAACACAACACTAACACCACTGAGGCATAAAGTTACTAGTCAACACAACACTAACACCAAAATGGTATAAAATACCGACAGGTTGTTAGGTAAGACACATATGCAACAGTTAGGTATCTTTATTTCGAAACGTTTCGCCTACACAGTAGGCTTCTTCAGTCGAGTACATAAAAGTTGATAGAAGCAGAAGATACTTGAAGACGATGTAATCAGTCCATCACCCTTAAAGTTTTGAGGTGGTCAGTCCCTCAGTCTGGAGAAGAGCATTGTTCCATGGTATGAAACAATATGGAGAAGAAGTGACAGGATGGAGCTTTTTATAGCGCCAAGAGGTGAGACGTAGGCCACTAGGAGAGGTAAGAACTCAGATGTTGAAAGGTCAGGTCCCTCTCAAATCCAGCCGTTCTCACTAGTAGAGGTTGTCGAAATTTGATTGTAGGTCTGTACCAAGATACCCTTGTGTTGCAGTGTCAGACAGATTGAGGCATAAAGTTACTAGTCAACACAACACTAACACCACTGAGGCATAAAGTTACTAGTCAACACAACACTAACACCACTGAGGCATAAAGTTACTAGTCAACACAACACTAACACCACTGAGGCATAAAGTTACTAGTCAACACAACACTAACACCACTGAGGCATAAAGTTACTAGTCAACACAACACTAACACCACTGAGGCATAAAGTTACTAGTCAACACAACACTAACACCACTGAGGCATAAAGTTACTAGTCAACACACCACTATAACACCACTGAGGCATAAAGTTACTAGTCAACACAACACTGTAACACCGCTGAGGCATAAAGTTACTAATCAACACAACACTAACACCACTGAGGCATAAAGTTACTAGTCAACACAACACTAACACCACTGAGGCATAAAGTTACTAGTCAACACAACACTAACACCACTGAGGCATAAAGTTACTAGTCAACACAACACTGTAACACCGCTGAGGCATAAAGTTACTAATCAACACAACACTAACACCACTGAGGCATAAAGTTATTAGTCAACACAACACTGTAACACCGCTGAGGCATAAAGTTACTAGTCAACACAACACTGTAACACCACTGAGGCATAAAGTTACTAGTCAACACACCACTATAACACCACTGAGGCATAAAGTTACTAGTCAACACAACACTAACACCACTGAGGCATAAAGTTACTAGTCAACACAACACTAACACCGCTGAGGCACAAAGTTACTCACACCAAATCACTAGCACTTAAATATCTGTCCAACCTATTTTTAAAGCTACCCAAAGTACTCGTTGACCTTGCCTTACCTTTGGTATACCAGACGAGCCTGGCCATAGGCCAGGTTCATCTGGTACTAGCCTAGTCGACCAGGCTGTTGTTGCTGGAGGCCCGCTGCGCCACATATCGATCATAGCTCTACAAGACAATACTAATGCAATATTGTTTATTTATATTTCCAGGTTTTTAAATTAGGGTAAGTTTATTGCGTCCACCTTTAATATAATTGTTTCCTGGTGGTGTTAGTGGGACTGATACTCACATTTACACCGTCCTGGTGGTGGGATTTTTGTTTACCAAGTAGTAGTATAAAGCGCATTAATATGCTGAAAATTTTAATATAAATAAAGCTGTCATTAAATTCAGGCAACTTTTATGCTATAATTCTCATGGCAACAAAGTTCGCCGAGAGAAATTTTTGGGAATAATTCCTCTTTTTTTTATGCAGTAATATGCTTATTTTTTCTGACTTATGGAGTGTTTTTCCTGACCAGTGTTATTGTACATATTTAATAGTTAAAATGTCCAATGAACAAGATGCAGTGAGCTTATATTCTTCAAGCAACATTGACTACAACAAGAGTGTCCTGCTACTCTGTCTCTCAGTGCCAACAAGTGTCTTGCTACTCTGTCTCTCAGTGCCAACATCAAGAGTGTCTTGCTACTCTGTCTCTCAGTGCCAACATCAAGAGTGTCTTGCTACTCTGTCTCTCAGTGCCAACATCAAGAGTGTCTTGCTACTCTGTCTCTCAGTGCCAACATCAAGAGTGTCTTGCTACTCTGTCTCTCAGTGCCAACAACAAGAGTGTCTTGCTACTCTGTCTCTCAGTGCCAACATCAAGAGTGTCTTGCTACTCTGTCTCTCAGTGCCAACATCAAGAGCGTCTTGCTACTCTGTCTCTCAGTGCCAACATCAAGAGTGTCTTGCTACTCTGTCTCTCAGTGCCAACAACAGCTATTTTTCCCGTGACACTTATCGTACACTAGGTTTCGTATCATTCAGTTATAGCTGGAAGGCTGTAGTAAAGTTACGAGAATATCAAGCATTCCGTTAAGGGATCAGGTGTCCCGTAGCTAGATTGGTAGCGCACTCCGCTCACACACTGAAGTTCGTGGTTCGATCTCCGGTACGGGTGAAAACATTAGGACATGCTTCTTCAAGATACCTGCTGTCCCTGTTTACCTATCAGTAAAATAGGTACCTGGGTGTTAGTCGACTGGTGTGGGTCGCATCCTGGGGACAATGCGGAAAATGCTCAGCATAACAAGGGGCTTTCTATATAGTCGTATGTCACTGATGTCAAGCTAGGCCTATATACCTTCTACATGTACTTGTAAAAATAAATGTAATTATTTGTTACGATACCGTCAAGTTTCCTTCCAGTAGAGCTGGAGTTAGCATTACTTGGGCCAGTGGGCCTTCTGCAGTGTTCCGCCATTCTTATGTTCTTAAATACCGTCTCTCAGGATAACCTATCCCACATAACTGGGAAATGCAATTTTATATCCTCACCACAAAAAAAAACCGAGAGACGGTGTTTGTTTTCCTGGAACTGGGGTTGGTGACATATCAGGTTGGATAATGCCATGTTAGGTAATGGGAACAAGCCCATTATCTGTCTCAGTGTTGGTGGAAATGACATCGAGAACGGTAGAGGAGAAGAGCTGCCAGATAAGTACAAGTCAGCTATAGATTTAATTAGGTCTAAGGGAGGGGTCCCAATCATATGTAGCATCTTGCCTAGAAGGGGAGTGGGCAATGAATGGATGTATAGGGCAATTGGTGTAAATTTCTGGCTAGACAGATACTGAAAGGAATTTGCAATCCCATTTACTGACAACTGGGGCAACTTTTATGGCAAACATGATATGTATGCAAGGGATGGGGTACAGCTCTCTGGGTCTGGGACATTGCTGACATGTCTAGGATAGAAGATAGAAGCATGGGTGTTTGTGGGAAACAGGTTGCAGTACTAGGGTTGAAAACAGTAAATGTTTAAAAGACATTATTCATCATAAACTTACAAATAAAGACAATGGATCAGGTCAGCAAACAAAGGGAGACAACAGAGGGCAGCGAGAGACTAGCTCCCTTAAGGTTTACTAAACTAATAGCAGGAGTGTAAGAATTAAGATAGATGAGCTAAGATTAATTGCAAGTGCAGGAAGCATAGATATTATTGCTATAACAGAGACCTGGCTCAATCTGAAAGATAGAGAGATGCCCTCTGAATGTCACATACAAGGCTATAAATTATTCCACACTGACAGGGTCAACAGGAAGGGTGGTGGAGTAGCGATGTCAGATATAATTTAAATTGTTGTATTAGGCAAGATATAAAATTAGAAGCGTCAGCCTATGAATCTGTTTGGTTACAGCTTCTCGAGGGCCGTGAAAAATTAATCTTGGGTGCGATTTACAGGCCCACAAACCTTGACAGGGAGTGCAGTAAACTTCTATGGGAGGAAATGCATAAGGCATCTACATACGAAAATGTTGTACTAATGGGGAGATTTTAACTTTAGACAAATTGACTGGAGCAGTTTGACAGGAAATTTTGAGTCAATCAACTTTCTTGATACGATTCATGATTGTTTTTAAGAACAGTTTGTGCCAGAACCAACTAGAAAAAATAATCTGCTTGATTTGGTTCTTGCCAGGAGGAATCACTAATTAACAATCTTGAGGTTAATGATGAGCTTGGGGAAAGTGATCACAAATCACTCAGTTCTAATATATCATGGAATTACCCTAATAATGGCAATCAAGTCTCTGTCCCTGATTTCCGCTTGGCTGATTTCATAGGACTGAGCATAGTTCTAGCTGCTTAGACAACTTATGTTCCAAATAGGGAAAATCAGATCCAACAAAAATGTTCCTAAATGGATAAACAATAGATTAAAACATCTCACTGGTCAAAAGAGAGGCATATGTAAGTGAATCAAAAGAGGAGAGGGGCAGTTAAGAAATCAATATATTCAGTTAGAGAGAAATAAAAAAGAGAATAAGAAAAGCAGAGAGAGATTATGAGGTTAAAGTAACCCAAAAGGATTCTTAAGGTATACAGAAGTAAGATCAGGGACAAGATAGACCCACTCAAAAGTTACTCAGGTCAGCTCACCGACAGTGATAAGGAAGTGTGTAATTTTAAACACTTATTTCCTCTCAGTTTTTACATAAGATAAATTATGTAGAAGAGGACGATAATAAACTATGCACGATTAGGGTCACAAGTGACATGGTCCTTAGGCAAATAGATAAATTAAAACCTAACAAATCCCCAGGACCTGATGAACTGCATGCAAGGGTTCTAAAGGAATGTAAAGAGGAGCTTAGCAAATCTTTGTCTGATCTTTTCAACATATCACTGCAAACTGGCATAGTGCCAGATAAGTGGAAAATGGCAGATGTGATATCTATTTTCAAAGCAGGTGACAGGTCCTTAGCTTCAAACTATTGACCAATAAGCCTAACCTCCATAGTGGGAAAATTTATGGAATCAATAATTGCCGAGGCAATTCATAGCCATCTTGAAAAGCATAAATTGATCAACGAATCTCAACATGGTTTTACAAAGGGGCGTTCCTGCCTTACGAATTTATTAACTTTTTTCCCTAAGGTATTTGACGAGGTAGATCATAGTAATGAATATGATATTGTGCATAGGGACTTCAGTAAGGCTTTTGACAGGGTCCCGCATCAGAGACTATTGAGAAAAATTAAGGCACATGGAATAGGAGAAATTTTTTTCCTGGATAGAGGTGTGGTTGACAGATAGGAAGCAGAGAGTTTGCATAAATGGAGAGAAATCATAGTGGGGAAGCGTCACAAACGGTGTTCCACAGGGGTCAGTGTTGGGTCCCCTGTTGCTCACAATCTACATAAACGACATAGATGAGGGAATAGATAGCGATATAAGCACGTTTACTGATGACACCAAAATAAGCCGACGAATTCATTCTGACGAGGACATTAGAGCACTCCAGGAAGATTTGAATAGACTGATGGAGTGATCCATGAAGTGACAGATGCAGTTTAATATAGACAAATGGAAAGTTCTAAACATTGGACAGTGATTACATTCTTTCCTCTATTACTCTACACCTCTCCTTCCAACAGTATGTAAGTCTCCACACTGTCGCTAATCTTCACATTATTTCAGACTATGGAACAGAACTCTTCTCCAGTCTGAGGGACTGACAACCTCAAATCTACGTCTTCAAGGGTGATGGACTGATTACATCGTCTTCACATCTACTGCTCCTGCCTACTTTCTGTACTCGACTGAAGCCTACTGTGTAGGCTTCTTCAGTCGTAATAAAGATGCCTAACTGTTGTCTGCGTCTTACTTACCAACCTGTCAGTATTGTATACCATTTTGATATTGTGCTACTAGGTCTGATGTGCTCGTTCCTTATTAAGTGAATGTGACCTGACCTTACTAGGTTGGGTCATTGGCTTAAGCCGGTAGGAGACTTGGATCTGCCTCGCATGGACCAGTAGGCCTGCTGCAAGTATTTTTTTTTCTTATGTTCTTATTAATTCGAGGTTAGGTACAATTTTATTTACAATGGTCTTGAGGGCAAACTCTTTTAAGATATCCACTAAAACCAGCCTAAACAGGAAATACACACTACTCCATCGCTGTTAAGAAACACCAAGTATATTTAGGTTAACCCTAGGTAAGTTGGGTACTCCTAACACACTACTTGTTGGAGCGAGTTGGTGGGTAAGAGGTCTTAGTGGTCATGGCCACCCTCATGGTATCCCCCGCTAATGTTATGATGCCATCTGCGGGCCTCTGATTTTAACACAATTGGTCCTATTTAATTATCTGAAATCGTATACATCTACCCATTCGCATTATTAAATATATTTACACATACTGGTGACTCACTGGCTAATAAGTAGAGTTATCTGACTCGTAGGTCGTGGGGTGCCGACCCCACTTGCTGTTGCCAGTGGCCCCGTTACCACCTAACAAAGATTAGGTTGCCAACGTCTTCCTTTCTACTCGCCCCTCTGAGGGTTCCGTCACGCCAATTGAGCGTTCAATTCGTATACTGTGATGCAGTGTTGAGCAGATGAGACCACGAGAGATGAAGTCCTGTGCAGGACGTGCTTAGGACGGACCACAGTACATCATAAATGGTATGGTGATGCAGACAAACTATGCAAAACGACACTTATGTACATAAGAACATAAGAACATAAGAACGAAGGAACACTGCAGAAGGCCTACTGGCCCATGCGAGGCAGGTCCAAGTCCCTACCGGCTTAAGCCAATGCACCCAACCTAGTCAGGTCAGGTCACACTGACTTAAGGGAGGAACACGGCAACCGACCTGTTAGCACAAGCTATCAGGTCTAACTCACACCCACCCACATCTACTCATGTATTTATCCAACCTATTTTTAAAGCTACACAACGTTCTGGCCTCTATAACGGTACTTGGGAGTTTGTTCCACTCATCCACAACTCTATTACCAAACCAGTACTTTCCTATATCCCTCCTGAATCTGAATTTTTCCAACTTAAAACCATTGCTGCGAGTCCTGTCTAGGCTAGATATTTTCAGCACACTATTTACATCCCCTTTATTTATTCCTGTCTTCCACTTATAAACCTCAATCATATCCCCCCTAATTCTACGTCTTTCTAGAGAGTGCAGTTTCAGGGCCCTTAGTCTATCCTCATAGGGAAGGTTTCTGATACATGGGATCATCTTTGTCATCAGACCTTCAATAAATGTCCTGATCTGTACACAAGTGCCATTTCCCCACAAAGGCCAGTAGGCTTCCTGCACCAAGTGTTAGATACTGATGGTATGAGAGCAGCACACGACCTGTTCGGTGGGTGGAGAGCGTGAACCCACACGTCCCACTTTGTCGGTGGGTGTGGGGCTACTGGTCCTCCTGAGTAGTCTCACTATAGGCAGACTCCTGACAGTCCTGGGTAATATAAGAACATAAGAACATAAGAACGAAGGAACACTGCAGAAGGCCTACTGGCCCATGCGAGGCAGGTCCAAGTCCCTACCGGCTTAAGCCAATGCACCCAACCTAGTCAGGTCAGGTCACATTGAGTTAAGGGAGGAACACGGCAACCGACCTGTTAGCACAAGCTATCAGGTCTAACTCACACCCACCCACATCTACTCATGTATTTATCCAACCTATTTTTAAAGCTACACAACGTTCTGGCCTCTATAACGGTACTTGGGAGTTTGTTCCACTCATCCACAACTCTATTACCAAACCAGTACTTTCCTATATCCCTCCTGAATCTGAATTTTTCCAACTTAAAACCATTGCTGCGAGTCCTGTCTAGGCTAGATATTTTCAGCACACTATTTACATCCCCTTTATTTATTCCTGTCTTCCACTTATAAACCTCAATCATATCCCCCCTAATTCTACGTCTTTCTAGAGAGTGCAGTTTCAGGGCCCTTAGTCTATCCTCATAGGGAAGGTTTCTGATACATGGGATCATCTTTGTCATCCTCCTTTGTACATTTTCCAGAGAATTTATATCCATTCTGTAATACGGTGACCAAAACTGTGCAGCATAATCTAAATGAGGCCTAACCAAGGATGTATAGAGTTGAAGAACAACCTGAGGACTCCTATTATTTATGCTTCTTGATATGAAGCCAAGGATTCTATTAGCTTTATTGCGAACACTTATGCACTGTTGTCTTGGTTTCAGATTACTGCTAACCAGAACTCCTAAATCTTTTTCGCAATCCGTAATATTAAGATCTACATTATTTAGTTTATATGTGGCATGGTTATTGTCCTGTCCAACATTTAGAACTTTGCATTTGTCTATATTAAACTGCATCTGCCACTTCTCCGACCACTGCATCAGTCTATTCAAATCTTCCTGGAGTGCTCGAATGTCCTCGTCAGAATGAATTCGACGGCCTATTTTGGTGTCATCGGCAAACTTGCCGATGTCGCTCTTTATGCCCTCATCTATGTCGTTTATGTAGATTGTGAACAGCAGGGGGCCCAACACTGACCCCTGTGGAACACCGCTCGTGACGCTTCCCCACTCTGATTTCTCCCCATTTATGCAAACTCTCTGCTGCCTATTTGTCAACCATGCCTCTATCCAGGAAAAAATTTCTCCTCCTATTCCATGTGCTTTAATTTTCCTCAATAGTCTCTGATGTGGGACCCTGTCAAAAGCCTTACTGAAGTCCATATACACAATATCATATTCATTACCATGATCTACCTCCTCAAATACCTTAGTGAAAAAAGTTAATAAATTCGTAAGGCAGGAACGCCCCTTTGTAAAACCATGCTGAGATTCGTTGATTAATTTATGCTTTTCAAGGTGGCTACGAACTGCCTCGGCAATTATTGATTCCATAAATTTTCCCACTATGGAGGTTAGGCTTATTGGTCTATAGTTCGAAGCTAAGGACCTGTCACCTGTTTTGAAAATAGGTATCACATTTGCCATTTTCCACTTATCTGGCACCATGCCAGTTTGTAGTGATATGTTGAAAAGATTAGCCAAAGGTGTGCTAAGCTCCTCTTTACATTCCTTTAGAACCCTTGCATACAGTTCATCAGGGCCTGGGGATTTGTTAGGTTTTAATTTATCTATTTGCCTAAGGACCATGTCACTTGTGACCCTAATCGTGCACAGTTTATTATCGTCCTGTTCTACATAATTTATCATTACTGGAATATCGCTGGTATCCTCCTGTGTAAAAACTGAGAGGAAGTATGTGTTAAAAATTCTACACATTTCCTTATCACTGTCAGTGAGCTGACCCGAGGAACTTTTGAGTGGGCCTATCTTGTCCCTGATCTTACTTCTGTATACCTGAAAGAATCCTTTTGGGTTAGTCTTCGATTCTCTTGCAACTTTAACCTCATAATCTCTTTTTGCTTTTCTAATTCCCTTTTTTATTTCTCTCTTTAACTGAATATATCGATTTCTTAATTGCCCCTCTCCTCTTTTGATTTGCCTATATATGCCTCTCTTTTGACCAATCAGATATTTTAATCTATTGTTCATCCATTTAGGATCATTTTTGTTTGATCTGATTTCCCTATTTGGAACATAATTTGACTGAGCAGCTAGAACTATGCCCTGGAAAGCATCATATCGGCAACCATCACCACCTACCTGACCCCTAGTCAGGTCATTCCAGTTCAGCCCACCTAAGTAATTTTTCAGTCCTATGAAATCAGCCAAGCGAAAGTCAGGGACGGAGACTTGATTGCCATTATTAGGGGAATTCCATGATATGTTAAAACTGAGTGATTTGTGATCACTCTCCCCAAGCTCATCATTAACCTCAAGATTATTAATTAGTGTTTCCCTACTGGCAAGAACCAAGTCAAGGAGGTTATTTCCCCTAGTTGGCTCTGTCACAAACTGTTTTAAAAAACAATCCTGGATCGTATCAAGAAAGTCACCCGACTCTAAATTTCCTGTCAAATTGCTCCAGTCAATCTGTCTATAGTTGAAATCTCCCATTAGCACAACATTTTCGTATGTAGATGCCTTACGAATTTCGTCCCATAGAAGTTTACTGCACTCCCTATCAAGATTTGGGGCCCTGTAAATCACACCCAAAATTAGTTTTTCTCGGCCCTCGAGAAGCTGTAACCAAACAGATTCAGTGGCTGACGCTTCTAATTTAATATCTTGTCTAACACAACAATTTAAATTGTCTCTGACATACATCGCTACTCCACCACCTTTCCTGTTGACCCTGTCAGTGTGGAATAATTTATAGCCTTGTATGTGACATTCAGAGGGCATCTCTCTATCTTTCAGATTGAGCCAGGTCTCTGTTATAGCAATAATATCTATGTTTCCTGCACTTGCAATTAATCTTAGCTCATCTATCTTATTTCTAACACTCCTGCTATTAGTATAGTAAACCTTAAGGGAGCTAGTCCCTTGCTGCCCTCTGCTGTCCCCCTTTGTTTGCTGACCTGTTCTATTGTCTTTATTTATAACTTCATGCTGAATGCCTTTTATACATTTACTGTTTCCAACCCTAGTGTTGCAACCTGCTTGTTTCCCACACACACCCATACCTCTATCTTCCATCAGTTTAAAATCATAGGCATTTCACCAATGGCCTTCTCAATCGAGTCTGCAAGTGCTACCACCCCTGCCCCAGAGAGATGAACCCCATCCCTTGCATACATATCATGTTTGCCATAAAAGTTGTTCCAGTTGTCAATGAATGGGATTGCAAGTTCCTTGCAGTATCTGTCTAGCCAGCAATTTACACCAATTGCCCTAGACAACCATTCATTTCCTACTCCCCTTCTAGGCAAGATGCTACATATGATTGGGATCCCTCCCTTAGACTTAATGAAATCTATAGCTGACCTGTACTTATCTAGCAGCTCTTCTCTCCTACCCTTCCCAATATCATTTCCACCAGCACTGAGACAGATAATGGGCTTGTTCCCATTACCTGACATGATATTATCCAGTCTGTTGACAATGTCCCCAACACCAGCTCCAGGGAAGCACACTCTATCTCTCATCTTCTTATTCCTATTACAAAAAGCACGGTCAACATATCTTACCTGAGAGTCACCAACCACAAGAATGCGCTTACCTTCATTAGCAGGGGCAGTAGTACCCTTACCTTCACTGGCCACTGAAGTACATTCATCCTGGAGAACAGAGAAGCGATTTCCTACCTTCAGATCTTCACTCTTAACTTTCCTTACTCTGATGCGCCTCCCATTACTGTGAACAACTCGCCACTTGTAGCAGGTGCTGGGCTGCACCTCACTGCTGGTAGCCGTTGCTACCTCCCCACCTACAGCCTCCTCACAGTGAGAGACAGACTGCACCTCACTGCTAGAAGCCTCATTCCCCACATCTCCAACCACCTCACACTCTCTCCCAGGCCCATTGAGGTGGACCTTCAGCCTCCTAATCTCCTCCTGGAGAAGCAAGACCTCCTCCTTCAACTCTCCAACCTCAGTTTTTAAAACACTGCAGAAGCAAGCCATGCTTTGTACAGCACCCATCTTCCTTGTACGTTTATCACAGTCTTCACAATATACAAAGAAATTATCTGCACACTTGAGGACGACCCGGGTTATATGCGACTGTACGTATACTTTAATTCAAGTGTTGTTTAACATTTGAAAGAACTGTTTTCGTCAAAGGGATGTTGGGAAAGGGCTCTTGTTCCACGATCCCTCCAGAGGCGCGCCTTGATACCGGTGAGGCTCTTGATCCATGAAATTGGATCTATCCTTCCCTGCATCGAGTGACATGGAGCTGCAGGCCTGGTTACCTGGAGGTTATTCTGGGGATCAACGCCCCCGCGATCCGGTACATGACCAGGCCTCCCGATGGATCAGGGCCTGATCAACTAGGCTGTTACTGCTGGCCGCACGCAGTCCAACGTACGAGCCACAGCCCGGCTGATCCGGCACCGACTTTAGGCATCTGTACAGCTCTCTCTTGAAGGCAGCCAGGGGTTTATTGGCAATTCCCCTAATGCTTGATGGGAGGCTGTTGAACAGTCTTGGGCCCCGGACACTTATGGTGTTTTCCCTTAGTGTACCAATAGCGCCCCTACTTTTAATTTGGGGCATTTTGCATCGCCTGCCCAGTCTTTTACTTTCGTAGGGAGTGATTTCTGTGTGCAGATTTGGGACCATTCCTTCCAGGATTTTCCAAGTGTAGATTATGATATATCTCTCCCTCCTGCGTTCCAACGAGTACAAGTCAAGTGCTTCCAAGCATTCCCAGTAGTTAAGGTGCTTGACAGAACTTATACGCGCAGTAAAGGATCTCTGTACACTCTCTAGATCTGCGATTTCACCTGCTTTGTATGGAAATGTTAATGTACAGCAGTATTCCAGCCTAGGGAGAACAAGTGATTTGAAAAGGATCATCATGGGCTTGGCATCTCTCGTTTTGAACGTTCTCATTATCCATCCTATCATTTTCTTTGCACGTGCGATCGTGGCATTGTTGTGATCCTTGAAAGTGAGATCCTCAGACATTACTACTACCAGGTCCCTTACATTATTTTCCCCGCTCTATTGTATGGCCGGAGTCAGTAGTATACTCTGTTCTAGTTATTATCTCCTCCAGTTTTCCATAACGGAGTAGTTGGAATTTGACCTCATTGATCATACTGTTTACCGTTGCCCACTGGAAAACTTTGTTTATACCTTCTTGGAGGTTAACCGCGTCCTCAGCAGATGACAGCCTCATGCAGATCCTAGTATCATCCGCAAAGGATGATACGGTGCTGTGATGTATATATCTGTCTATGTCTGATATGAGGATGAGGAATAAGATGGGGTGAGCACTGTGCCTTGTGGAACAGAGCTCTTCACTATGGCAGCCTCCGATTTAACTCTGTTGACCACTAATCTTTGTGTTCGATTTGTTAGGAAGTTGAAGATCCATCTCCCCACTTTCCCAGTTATTCCTTTAGCACGTATTTTATGGGATATTACGCCATGATCGCATTTGTCAAATGCTTTTGCAAAGTCTGTGTATATTACATCTACATTTTAATTTTCTTCCAGTGCATCCAAGGCCATGTCATAGTGATCCAGTAGTTGTGAGAGGCAGGAGCGACCTGCCCTGAACCCATGTTGCCCTGGATTGTGTAGATTTTGGGTATCCAGGCGATTTGCAATCCTGCTTCTTAGCATTCTTTCAAAGATTTTTATGATGTGGGACGTCAGAGCTATTGGTTCTTAGCTAATGCTTTGCTGCCACCTTTATGGAGTGGGGTTATATCCGTTGTTTTAAGTGACTGTGGAATTTCACCCGTCCAAGCTCCTCCTCCATAGTGTACTTAGGGCACGTGAGAGGTGTTTCTTGCAGTTCTTAATGAATGCAGAGTTCCAAGAGTCTGGGCCCGGGGCTGAGTGCATGGGCATGTTGTCAATGGCTTTTTCGAAATCTATCGGAGTTAGGGTAATGTCGGAAATCTGGCATACATTTATGGAGTTTTGAGGCTCATTCATGAAGAAATCATTTGGGTCGTCGATCCTCAGACTGATTAGTGGTGCACTAAACACAGTCGTTCTGGGATTTCAATATTTCACTCATTTCCTTGTTGTCATCTGTGTAAGTCCCATCCTGTCTGTGTAAGGGCCCGATACTAGATGTGGTATTTGCCTCGTTTTTGACATATTACCTGGAGAGAGTTTTACCTGGAGAGAGTTCCGGGGGTCAACGCCCCCGCGGCCTGGTCTGTGACCAGAAATATTTTGAACTTCTTTCAATTTCACTAATAGCTTTAAGCTCCTCCTGTCTCTCCTGGTTCCTGTAAGAGTCATTTAACTTGAGTTCGATAGTTTCCACTTCCCTGGTCAGCACCTCCTTTCGTGTATCAGATATTCTAGCACTCCTGAGGAGCTCGGTGACTCTTCGTCGTCTTCTGTAGAGGTAGTGTCTTTCTCTCTCCAGTTTACTCCTACTCTTTTTCTGTCTTAGGGGGGAATATACCTAGAACATGCTTCAGCTGCCAGGAAGTTGATCCTTTCAAGGCACTGGTTTGGATCCATGTCATTTAAGATATCTTCCCAACATGTTTCATTTAGGACATGGTTTACATGGTCCCAGTTGATGTTGTTGAAGTTGTATTTTGTGAAGACACCTTCATAGGTACATGCATTCTGCTGATCAGGACCCCTCTGCATGTACGTCTGGACTTAAATTAGGTTGTGATCGGAATTAGTTGTTTTTGATATTCTTATGTCTCTTTATCAGGTCCTCATTATTTGTGAAGATAAGGTCAAGTGTGTTTTCTAGTCTTGTTGGCTCCACTATCTGCTGGCTTTAGGTGTGTTTTTCGCAGAGGCTTAGTAGCTCATGTGTGTGTGACCTTTCATCTGCACTACCTCCGGGGATTGTTTCAGCTATAACATTTGTTACATTCTTCCATTTTGTATGCCTTAGGTTGAAATCACCAAGCAGTAAGATGTTTGGGGATGGAGCTGGAAGGTTTTCCAGACAGTAATCAATTTTCAGTAGCTGTTCCTTGAACTGTTGTGAGGTTGCATCTGGTGGCTTATATACAACCACAATGACTAGGTTTTGGTTCTCGATCTTTATTGATAGAACTTCAACTACCTTATTTGTGATGTTCAGCAACTTTGTGCAGATGAGGGACTCTTTGACATACAGGCCAACCCCCCTTGTTGCCTGTTCATTCTGTTGCATCTAAAAAGGTTGTAACCACTTATCCATATTTCACTGCCAGTGATCTTTTGTGCGAGTCTCTGTGAAGGCTGTAAACATTGCATTAGACTCCATTAGAAGTCCATTGATAAAAGGTATTTTGTTGTTGGTGGATGGCTTAAGGCCCTGTATATTAGCAAATATGAATGAGGTTGTATTCTGTGTTTGTTGGGGGGATTTTGTTATTGGCATCAGTAGTTGTAATTCTGGAGGGCCATGGGTGGCTACTGGCTGCGCCTCCAGTCCAACAAGGCTCCAAGGTGGACTATTTTTGTTATTTCCTTCCATTTTCTTTTTCAGTTTCCTGCCACTAAAAAATCACCTGGAGTTGGGTTGTCGTAGCTACTATTGTTTGTCTTGTGGGGTCTGTGCCTCCTGGTCCCTTTTAGATGGTATGCAGGGCAGTTGATGTTGTAACACTGCTTCTGGAGGACCGAGGAGTGACACATTTTTGGGTGAAAGAAAGTACAGGAAGAAGAACGACACACTCCTTTAGACAGGAGGTCGCTACATTTTTTGGGATGCTCAAAGTTGTATGTCCCATTTTTTTTTCCTGATATTCCATGCTTACAGATCCCCCAAGCATAATATTTGCACAAATTCACCTTTGGTTGAGAATTGTTGGGAGGTGTGTTGTCAATTTCTGCAGGTTCTGGGACTGCACTATAATCCTCAGTATCCAAGCCAGGGCCACCCCGTCTTGGATTCCATCTACTTTCCTCAGTAGAGGAGGAGGAGACTTCTCTCCAACATCTGTACTGTGGGCCTCGGTCTTGTGCAATAATGGTTGTATGTTTACGATTTTAGTGGTGGTTGTGGTAGGGTCCCTAGTAGAGTCTGGGCTGGCAGTAAGGCTGGGTCTGAGTCAGCACTGGGGCTGGGGGCTAAGCCTGGGCCAGCACCAGCACTGTGGGTATTAGTGCTATGACAGGGGGATGGGTCTGGTTTATCACTATGTGGGTGGCTAGATAGTTTCGAGTCATCTGTTGTGGTATGGGCATTCTGCACTTTTTGATACACTATATCTTGCTCCCATGTTTTATATATATTTGGTAGACTATCCAGAGGTCATCTTTGTTTTCTTGATTATTTTTATCATTTATTGCTCTACTTAGTACCTTTCTGATACCTGCCCAAAGTTCTACATCTTTATTGCACAACCAGAAGCACCTTGCTAGTTCGAGGTCATTTTTTTGAGGCTGTATTTAGTCTAGTACAAGAGATATGGTGTTTGGAAAAGTATAGATTGCATGTGATTCTGGATTTCCTTCCAAGGATTTTTTTACATGTCCCACAGATATGCTGTGCTGACATCCTGTCTGTATCCTACTACACTGTATGCCACGGAAGAAAACTGATTTCCACTTTACCTTTCTGTTGCTGGATGTATTTATACGAACCAAGTTTGCAGTATGTGGGTGTAGGGTGGGTGTAGGGTGGGTGTGAGGGCAAGTAGGCCTGCTGCAGTGCTGCTCCTTATATTGATCGACCTGGAAAATGAACCCAGATCCTTTGTGTGTACCGAAGGCTCTAGCTCTGAGCCAGAGATCACCTTGCATTGTTAGCTTTGTGCTCGAGGCTACACAATACTGTTTACTTTAGGTTAGTAACCATGCCAAGGTCGATGTTTTACCTCACCTGCTGAGTGCACACTTTATAGTCTTAACACTGGGTACAAGCAGTATAAAATACCTACACATTGTTGTTGAATCTAGCACGAGTATAATCCTCTTACACCGTTAAATTTACACACTAAGAGCCATTAACCTACTCCGGTTGATTTCAAAGCCTAACCCTAAGGTATACTGTCACTTCCCCAGGATGCCACCCACGACACTCACAAACGGGTACCTATTTACTACTAGGTGAACAGGGAAACAAGTGAATATTGTCTCACTCCGAGTCTCTCAAACTAAAGTTCATTGGCTAACTGCCCCAGGCAGCGGCCACCGCCATGGCTCCTGGCTGCTGCCTGCTGCAACCTTAGCCTAGCAGTTAGCCAGGCTGCTGCCTGCTGCAACCTTAGCTGTTAATCACTTGTATCCATGCAATTATCAAATAAATAAATAAAAACATTTTATCGAAGGCTAATGAAAAATATTTTACTACCAAGTGTGTTTCTCAGTCAGTTTTTAATACAGTATTTTAAAAAATCTGAGAAAGGAAGAGAGGATAGGCGAGAGTGAGACCCAGCAATTTAGTGAGCAGTCAGCTGATTCCCAAGGCAAATCAGCTGGTGCGGTGGCGCACGAGAGGGAGGAGACCAAGGTAGCCTAGGGGCAGGTGAGAACACGGGATTACTACCACCAGTGATAGTGCAGGAAGGTGGTCCACGTGACCCTAGATTATCACAAGTGATGCGTGCAGGTGCACCCAGATTATCACCACTGATGCGTGCAGGTGCACCCAGATTATCACCACTGATGCGTGCAGGTGCACCCAGATTATCACCACTGATGCGTGCAGGTGCACCCAGATTATCACCACTGATGCGTGCAGGTGCACCCAGATTATCACCAGTGATGCGTGCAGGTGCACCCAGATTATCACCAGTGATGCGTGCAGGTGCACCCAGATTATCACCAGTGATGCGTGCAGGTGCACCCAGATTATCACCAGTGATGCGTGCAGGTGCACCCAGATTATCACAAGTGATGTGTGCACCCAGATGATGCGTGCAGGTGCACCCAGAGTATCACCAGTGATGCGTGCAGGTGCACCCAGATTATCACCACTGATGCGTGCAGGTGCACCCAGATTATCACCAGTGATGCGTGCAGGTGCACCCAGATTATCACCAGTGATGCGTGCAGGTGCACCCAGATTATCACCAGTGATGCGTGCAGGTGCACCCAGATTATCACCACTGATGCGTGCAGGTGCACCCAGATTATCACCAGTGATGCGTGCAGGTGCACCCAGATTATCACCACTGATGCGTGCAGGTGCACCCAGATTATCACCACTGATGCGTGCAGGTGCACCCAGATTATCACCACTGATGCGTGCAGGTGCACCCAGATTATCACCAGTGATCACCACTGATTATCACCACTGATGCGTGCAGGTGCACCCAGATTATCGCCAGTGATGCGTGCAGGTGCACCCAGATTATCACCAGTGATGCGTGCAGGTGCACCCAGATTATCACCACTGATGCGTGCAGGTGCACCCAGATTATCACCACTGATGCGTGCAGGTGCACCCAGATTATCGCCAGTGATGCGTGCAGGTGCACCCAGATTATCACCAGTGATGCGTGCAGGTGCACCCAGATTATCACCACTGATGCGTGCAGGTGCACCCAGATTATCACCACTGATGCGTGCAGGTGCACCCAGATTATCACCAGTGATGCGTGCAGGTGCACCCAGATTATCACCAGTGATGCGTGCAGGTGCACCCAGATTATCACCACTGATGCGTGCAGGTGCACCCAGATTATCACCACTGATGCTGCGTGTTGGAGGGAATAGTTGACTACGACAAGCAGCAGAAAGAGGAGAAAAAAGTAACAGGGAAACAATAGTATACTAACAAGAGGAAATACTATACTAACTAGAAGGCAATACTATACTAACTAGAAGGCAATACTATACTAACTAGAAGGCAATACCATGCTAACTAGAAGGCAATACTATACTAACTAGAAGGCAATACTATACTAACTAGAAGGCAATACTATGCTAACTAGAAGGCAATACTATACTAACTAGAAGGCAATACTATACTAACTAGAAGGCAATACTATACTAACTAGAAGGCAATACTATGCTAACTAGAAGGCAATACCATGCTAACTAGAAGGCAATACCATGCTAACTAGAAGGCAATACTATGCTAACTGGCGTGCTGTATGCTGGAAGCAGGCTGTGCCATGCTGGAGCTGGGGGAGGCAGTGGGGCATGCTGTGCTGCTGGAGGCAGTGCTATACTGCTGGGAGGCTGCTATGTACTGGCTGGAGAGCGTGCTATGCTAGCTGGGAGGAGGTGCTGTCTACTGGGAGGCGAATGCCATTGCTGGCTAGAGGCTGATGCTGGCTGGGAGGCACTGTGCTATGCTATGCTAGGCTGGGAGGAGCTGTGCCAGTGCTAAGCTGGGAGGCAGTACTGTGCTGGCTGGGAGGCGTGCTATGCTGGCTGGGAGGCTGATGCTGTAGCAACTGAGGCGATGCCATGCTGGCTGGAGGCGATGCTATGCTGGCTGGGAGCACGTAGCTATGCATAGCTGAGCGTGCTATGCGGCTGGAGCGTGCTGTGCAGCTGGAGGCGATGCTACTAGTGCTGTCTAGCTGGAGGGGCATGCCATGCTCTGCTGGAGGACGTGCTTGCTGGCTGGGGCTGTGCGTATGTACGTAGGCTGAGGCAATGCTTCTCTGGAGGGCATGCCTATGCTAAGGCTGGGAGGCGAATGCTGTGCTGGCTGGGGAGGCGTGCTGGGGCTGGCTAAGGCTGCTGGCTGGGAGCTGGGGCGTGCTATGCTGCTAGCTACATGGACCTGGTTGGGTGTGCATGCTAACTGGGGAGACGTGCCTATTGCTAACTGGGAGAGGCATGCTATGTACTGGCTAGCAGGCAATGCCTATGCTAACTGAGAGACAATGTATGCTAACTGAGAGGCAGTGCTAGTCTGGGGCACGTGCTCCTTGAGGCGTGCTGTGCTGGGACTATGCTTTGGAGTACTATGTGCTGGCTGGGGGAGGGCAATGCTGCTACGGGATGCTATCTTCTGGGGAGGCGTGCTATGCTGGGGCTGGGGAGAGTGCTGTGCTACTGATGCATGCTGCTGAGGCTGCATACTGGCTGGAGAAGATGCCCAGTGGACATGTGCTGCTAGGAGGCTGCATGCAGGCTGGAGGTACTGTGCCCTGCTAGCAGTGGATGCATGACTGATGCATGCTGGCGAACTGCAGTAGCCTGGGAGGCGTGCCATGCTGGCTGGAGACTGCATAACTGGTCTAGTGCAGCTGTGCTGGCATGCTGGCTGAGGGCCAATGCCATGCTGGCTAAGGCTGGGAGGGCGTGCTTGCTGGCTGGGAGCTAGTACTATACTAAGCTAGGAATGCTATGCTAACTGTGCATGCATGTAACTGAGAGGCATGCTGACTAGAGACATGCTAATGCTAGGGGCTGAGGCAATATGCTACTACTGCTAACTGAAGGCAATGCTATGCTAACTGAGAGGCTAAGCTATGAACAGAGGCAATGCCATGCTAACTGAGGAAGATACCATGCTAACTAGAAGGCAATGACTAGAACTATAACTGGAGAGGCGTGCTATGCAACTAGGGAGGCAATGCTATGCTACTAGGCGATGCTATGCTAACTGGAGGCAATGCTATGCTAACTGGAGAGAACGTACTGTGCTAACTAGCAGGAGCAAGTGCTATGCTAACTGGGAAGGACGTACTACTGTGCATACTGTCTAACTGGGAGGAGGCAATACTATGTACTGGCTAGAGGCGGAATGCCATGCTAACTGGCGTGTCCAACTGGAGGCAATGCCATGCTGGCTGGGGACGTACTGTGCTAGCTGGAGGCAGTACATGCTAACTGGCAAGCATGCGGCTAAGGCAGTACTATGCTAACTGGGAGGCAGTGCCATGCAAACTAGAGGCAATGCATGCTGGAGGAGGCGTGCTATGCTAACTGGCAATGCTATGCTAACTAGAGACCACTGTGGCTAACTAGCTGGGGAGGCAAGTGCCTATGCTGCTAGAGAGGCGTGCCATGTGGCTGAGGCAACTGGGAGGCGCGCTAGCTAACTGAGGCAATGCTATGCTAACTGGGAGGCCAATGCTATGCTAACTGAGGCAGAGGCGGGACACCTGTGCTAACTGAGACGTACCATGCTAACTGGAGGCAATGCCTATACTAACTGAGAGATCGATATGCTAACTGAGAGGCAACACCATGCTAAGGCTGGAGGCGAATGCCATGCTAACTGGGAGGCAGAGGCGTGCCATGCTGGCTAGAAGGCGCAGCTTCCATGCTAACTAAGAGGCAATGCCACTACTAGGTGCTAACTGAGAGGCGAACTACCATGTGCTAACTAGGCAAGGCAAGCATGCCTACTGAGACAATGCCATGCTAGCTGGAGGCAATAACCATGAGGCTAACTGAGAACATGCGCCTAGAAGGCAACACCATGCTAACTAGAAGGCAACACCATGCTAACTAGAAGGCAACACCATGCTAACTAGAAGGCAACACCATGCTAACTAGAAGGCAACACCATGCTAACTAGAAGGCAATACCATGCTAACTAGAAGGCAATACTATGCTAACTAGAAGGCAATACCATGCTACAAAGCAGGTGAAATCGCAGATCTAGAGAGTGTACAGAGATCCTTTACTGCACGTATTAGTTCTGTCAAGCACCTTAACTACTGGGAACGCTTGGAAGCACTTGACTTGTACTCGTTGGAACGCAGGAGGGAGAGATATATCATAATCTACACTTGGAAAATCTTGGAAGGAATGGTCCCAAATCTGCACACAGAAATCACTCCCTACGAAAGTAAAAGACTGGGCAGGCGATGCAAAATGCCGCCAATAAAAAGTAGGGGCGCCATTGGTACACTAAGAGAAAACACCATAAGTGTCCGGGGCCCAAAACTGTTCAACAGCCTCCCATCAAGCATTAGGAGAATTGCCAATAAACCCCTGGCTGCCTTCAAGAGAGAGCTGGACAGATACCTAAAGTCAGTGCCGGATCAGCCGGGCTGTGGCTCGTACGTCGGACTGCGTGCGGCCAGCAGTAACAGCCTAGTTGATCAGGCCTTGATCCATCGGGAGGCCTGGTCGTGGACCGGGCCGCGGGGGCGTTGATCCCCGGAATAACCTCCAGGTAACTAAAGGCAATACTATACTAACAAGGACACACAATAGTATGACAAAATAGGTTAACAAGGGGACACGGACGGGTCAGTATAATTACTTTTGTCTACGAGAGTTCCTGTTATATACTAATCTTTAATATAACAAAAAAAGGCACAATACCGTGACTGGAACGATACACAAATATCCCGCACATAGAAGACAGGAACTTACCACGACGTTTCGTCGTGATATAATTATATTTTTACATGCTAGAATAACGTTCAGACTTTGCATCCTGGTCTCAGACCAGGCCTCCTACACTGATAAACAAAATATGATTAAAATGCTATAGTACATACTGAATATACGTAGAATTTCGTAAGTTTTATATCTCGGCTTACGTGTTCATGAAGCAACAAGCAAAAAAAAAAAAAAAAAAAAGCAAACAAGTCCGTCAGAGTGCGAAATATTTAACAGGTTTGTGTTTGAAACACATAATAGATAATACCTTCCGAGGTTAGAGGGCTGAGAACCTAAATTACCTGTTAATGTTAAGTGGGGATAGGATGCACCAGGTGTAGGTGACGGAGGGGAGGGGAATAGGATAGTGGTACCTAGGTGAACACCCCTCCCCCCCCAGCCTGGAGATAATTACACTGGCCACACCTGCCCGCGAGTCACCGGAAACTGGATACAACTCATGTTAGACCAAAATTGGAACCTGCAGCGCCTCCGAACCTTAAACAAATGAGGCTAAATTTGAAAAAAATACCTAAAATTGAGTTACAATCGTTGTCAGTGCAGTATATTTATACATCCTTGATGGGTCAACGCCCCCGCGACTAGGCCCCAGACTAAGCCTCCTAGTTGCTGGACTGATTTATCAGGTTGTTGGTGCCCGCCGCTCAATTTTTATAATCAAAACACAGCCCTAAACCTACCCGCCGCCCAACGTATGCACCACAACTCAGCTGATCAGGAACTGACTTGAGGAACTTACCGAATTTATTCTTGAAGACAACTAGGGGTTTGCTGGTAATTCCCTTTAAGCACGATTATGTAGGATGCATTCAGATTGAGCTCTATCTTCTCCATTTCTCGAATATTTGTTTTCACTGGTCAGAAAGTCTGAGGCCTTTTAGTTTCTGCAATCTGTATAAGTACACCATTCATAAGGGATCATTTCCGACATATTTGTGGTCTTCGTATTACATGATGGACATATATGTAGAACATATAAGAAAGAAGAATTGTAGAAGTAGAAGGACTACTGGTCCAAGTTACAACTGCTCACGAAGGAAAGAGAAGGACGCTCAAGTTAATCCACCCTCCTACACACACACACACACACACACACACACACACACACACACACACACACACATATATATATATATATATATATATATATATATATATATATATATATATATATGTGTGTGTGTGTGTGTGTGTGTGTGTGTGTGTGTGTGTGTGTGTGTGTGTGTGTGTGTGTGTGTGTGTGTGTGTGTGTGTGTGTGTGTGTGTGTGTGTGTCTGTCTGTGTCTACGTCCACAGCAGGACTCGAACCTGCTAACCCTGTATCAGAGTCCACAGTACTTTACCACGAGACTAGACCTGCGAAAGTATGGGCGCTTAGCCGAAGCTACGCGATGTTACCATATACCCCCGGGCACCATACCCCCGGGTACCACATACAGTGGACAACGAAAGAGCTTTAAAATGCTTAACAATTCGCAAACAGGAGAAATTATTTACAAACATTGTCTCTATGTCCACGTAAAGACAATGTTTGTAAATAATTTCGCCTGTTTGCGAATTGTTAAGCGCATATATATTATTATTCTTCGTCTTTCAACGCACCGGCCGTATCCCACCGAGGCAGGGTGACCAAAAAACAAAAGTTCCTCATTTTAACTTTAGTAATTGTTGCGATATCAAACGCCCTTTTTCACCCTTACTCTCTTATTTAATATTATATCCCGCTCATTTCCTTTATTAGCTAAATTGGAAATGTCCGACCTTGAATTATCTGTTATTATTATCATTATAATACTGGTCCTCTAGTTATTCAGACAATTATGTATATATGTTATAAACCTTGGTAATAAATACCGACAAGTTGGTTTAGAAAGACACGTAAGCAAACACTATAACATATTTATTAGAAAACGTTTCGGTCCTGGGACCTTGATCACTTCTAACATACAGAGGTAGGAAGACATTATATATACAGGCGGAGAGTGAGGTGTGACGCACGTGACCTGAGGAATGTCATAAGAACATAAGAATGGAGGAACACTGTAGAAGGCCTACTGGCCCATGCGAGGCAGGTCCTTCTACCTCTGTATGTTAGAAGTGATCAAGGTCCCAGGACCGAAACGTTTTCTAATAAATATGTTATAGTGTTTGCTTACGTGTCTTTCTAAACCAACATGTATATATGTATGTGTATAATGTTTGCTGCTTCATATAAAGAAGGTAGATCACTGTTGTAGACAACATATACTGTTTGCTAGATTCATATCCCACGGCACTACGGTGCTGCCCACTCTAGGCCTGCCCAGGTCAGTGAGACGTGGAGCTTACCCGTTCTGTAAGGCCTACCCTCACTGGTTCAACAACCTCCCCTCCACGGACTGGCTATCGGTTATCCCCTCACTTTGCCCGTTGTGTACTCACTCCTTTTCAATTAAAGCCAAACTAGTCTACGGCCGTATCTCTGCAACCTTCGGCACTAAACCGCTGTTCAACAGCATTAACAGTGGTGAGTTCATTACCTTTGTACCTAGTTCAGCTATCAAAACTTTGGGGGCCCAGTCCCTGGACCCATTACGTACCTCTGTAATCTGTAAATACCTTTGTAACTTGTCATGATTGTGACCAGACCTACCTGGAGTTCATTACCTTTACCTACAGTGGTGACAGTGGGACTGGCTTACGCTCACCCGAAAATCAAAATGGACAAAAACTGTAGCAGACATAAAAAAAAAAAAACCTCTCCCATCCTGAAGGGAGAGATTGTATAACGATCCAAGGTCTTGGGTGCACAGTTTAACTCCTCTTCTCCTGTGCTCACCTACACCACCACCCTCCCTTTGTCCGGGTCAGTGTCACGTGACCCCACCCTACTCCCAAGCTAAGTTGTTAGCTTGGAGCACTGTGAATTTACGCTCCGCCTAGACCACATAAGAACATAAAGAAGGAACACTGTAGCAGGCCTACTGGCCCATGCGAGGCAGGTCTAATTCTCCCACCGGTTTAAGGCAATGCCTTGACCTAGTCAGGTCAGTCACATCCACTGGATTATCTTAGTCTGGTCTAGTCGATAACACTTCTATGTCTGTAACTACATAGAATTTACTTTATATATTATATATTTACCTGGAGGTTATTCCGGGGATCAACGCCCCCGCGGCCCGGTCCATGACCAGGCCTCCCGATGGATCAGGGCCTGATCAACTAGGCTGTTACTGCTGGCCGCACGCAGTCCAACGTACGAGAAAAAGACCCGGCTGATCCGGCACTGACTTTAGGTATCTGTCCAGCTCTCTCTTGAAGGCAGCCAGGGGTTTATTGGCAATTCCCCTAATGCTTGATGGGAGGCTGCTGAACAGTCTTGGGCCCCGGACACTTATGATGTTTTTCCTTAGTGTACCAATGGCGCCCCTACTTTTAATTGGGGGCATTTTGCATCGCCTGCCCAGTCTTTTACTTTCGTAGGGAGTGATTTCTGTGTGCAGATTTGGGACCATTCCTTCCAGGATTTTCCAAGTGTAGATTATGATATATCTCTC
>NC_091317.1:34568180-34643180 GCF_038502225.1 Cherax quadricarinatus | reverse complement strand
GATTATTGTTGAGGCATGGTGAGGAGAGTCTGGTGGGGAGTGAATGGCAGGGGAAGAGGTGTCGGTTAAAATGTGGGGGAGGAGAGTGGGGTAAAGTGTGGGGAGAGGGAAAGTTTGAGAGGAGGGAACGCACGGAGGAGTGTGAAGTATGGCGATGGGTATGTGAAAAAAAAAAAAAACAGAGGAAGGGAAGGGTGATGACAGTGGATAAGGAGTATGTGAAGAGGGTAACAAAATAGGGACATCGGTAGTAGTGGTTGGGGGAAGTCAAAAGTTGCTATGGTGATTGGCAGCAACAGTAGCTAGCTGGCTGTGGTTGGTGGCAGCAACAGCAGTAGTGGTTAACAGGGGTAGTCATATATGAAATGGTGAAGATGGGACACTAATGATCAATCAGTGATGATTGAAAGATGTTACTGTTGTATTACTGTACAGTATTTCTCTCGAGTGATGCAACAATGCTCACTGGGGTCAATGAAAACCCAGTGTTACCAGCGCAATATTTTTCTTCTCTACCGCTCACAGGATGAACATAAGGTGCACGCTCAGGCAGCACAACTAAACAGAAGTGAAGAAAATGGAAAGGAAATGGAAGGTAAGTGGACGAGTAAGATGGCGTTCCTAGTTGGACAGTGCCACGAGGCAGAAGAAAATCCCAGAAGGAAATATGACAAAAATATAAAGATCACTTAGTTCATTTCGAGAGGCCGAAATTACAAAGAAAAACACAGGAAAACCATACCCCCGGCCGGGATTGAACCCGCGGTCATAGAGTCTCAAAACTCCAGCCCGTATGGTTTGTTTGCCATCGTGTCATTACGATTTCTTGAGTCAAAAACACAGAAACAAGGAAAACCACATAAGAGGAAAAGACACATAAGAACAGATTAGTAAGTAGAAGACCCATAAATGAGCATGAAAGGGTAGAGAATGGTGTAGTGACAATTTGAAAATAACACAGCAAAAGCCAAGACTGTACCAAAACTGCCTCACAGCCATGTCAGAAGAAATACTACAGTAAAAGGCCGGTAATTTGAAGAATGGAATGGACAACACTAGAGAGACAGGAATAAAGGGAACAGCGACATTATACACCTAACAGGAGATGGTGAACAAAATCTTTAATGAGCGAGATACATCAAAAACAATGAATGGAAGCTGACAAAGTATCACAATGGATTCTGTGAGAAGGAACAGCAGCATTGTCACAATTATTAACCATGATCTGCCATTGTCAATGGACGTTAGACAGTTGTCAAGGCTCCGAAGACAGCAAATGTTGTCCTTATATTTAAGAAAGGAAACAAGAGGCATCGAACTATAGATCAGTTAATAACAAAAAAAGGCACAATACCGTGACTGGAACGATACACAAATAACCCGCACATAAAAGAGAGAAGCTTACGACGACGTTTCGGTCCGACTTGGACCATTGACAAAGTCACACTAACCAGAAGTGGAGCAGGACGGCTATATATAGGCAGGAAGAAGTGGTGATAGTAGTAGTAGTACAAGAATGGTATATAATACCGACAAGATGAAATTAGGACACATGCGCAACACCCGGGCATCCCTATCGTAGATGTTTCGCCATCCAGCCAGCCACTGCATGGCGAAGCGTCCACAACAAAGACAACCAGACGCCGCACATGTCTTAATTTCATCAGTAGTTGTAGTAGTAGTAGAAGAGGTAGTAGTAGTGGTAGAAGTGGGAAATAAGGAGGACGAGCCAGTCAAATACAAAGGAAGGGGAGCACTGCAAGAGAGCTAGGTGCCCACTGAAGGAGAACAAGCGCACAGAGGTGCGTGAAAGGGGAAGTGGCGAAATAAATGAAGAAGGAACAGAAACACGAGACAGAAGAGAGAAAGACAACCCAGAGAAGAAAATGAAAGAGGAAAGGGGAAGAGGGAGAAGAAGAAAAAGAAAAAGAAAAAAAAATGAGGAGTCAGGTTAAGTCACGGGTGTTTTGAAGTTTGGAGCATTTTACAATGTAGTGGGAGAGGAAGGCATCTACAGAGACGAAGCCAGAACTAAGATTCATTCTATCAACTTTTCTGTACTCGACTGAAGAAGCCTACTGTGTAGGCGAAACGTTTCGAAATAAAGATACCTAACTGTTGCATATGTGTCTTACCTAACAACCTGTCGGTATTTTATACCATTTTAATGTTCCAGGAAAGTTGTGTATTAAGAGAGGATTCAACTAGACGGCGACTGTTAAAGTTGGAAGTAGGGAAGACAGTTTTAGCAGAAGACCAGTCAATAGGATGGCTATGATCTCTGACGTGACAGAAAAGAGCACCTCTGTGCGCTTGTTCTCCCTCAGTGGGCACCTAGCTCTCTTGCAGTGCTCCCCTTCCTTTGTATTTGACTGGCTCGTCCTCCTTATTTCCCACTTCTACCACTACTACTACCTCTTCTACTACTACTACTACAACTACTGATGAAATTAAGACACATGTGCGGCATCTGGTTGTCTTTGTTGTGGACGTTTCGCCTTCCAGTGGCTGGCAAATGTTTCCTGACGCGGGTCTTAGTCAGATGATGACCCGTCTTTGGAGCTTTTGGTCATCTGACCGAGGCCTTCCGCTGGCTTACCGGTCCACCCCTTTAAAAATTATGGTCATTTATAACCATTGTTATTTTTTATTGATTTTAAAAGGTAAACAAGATTATTTACCTCTTACAAATTCTAAAGCAGCCGGGTTGTGATGGCTATGTGGACCTGAGGGCCGCTAGCACAAACAGCTTGGTTAACCATTTGGTCAATAATGAACTTGGCTTGTGGCTGGCTGGGAGGTTAGAAGAAACCTCTTAATAGGGCACAGGTAAATCGCTCATACTGTGGGTATCAGAACTATGTTGCCAAAACAGTGTTGGTGTCATGGCTGATGTCTTGATAACATGGGTGTCAAGGCCCTGATGTCTTGATAACATGGGTGTCAAGGCCCTGATGTCTTGATAACATGGGTGTCAAGGCCCTGATGTCTTGATAACATGGGTGTCAAGGCCCTGATGTCTTGATAACATGGGTGTCAAGGCCCTGATGTCTTGATAACATGGGTGTCAAGGCCCTGATGTCTTGATAACATGGGTGTCAAGGCCCTGGCGTCTTGACAAGTGAGGTACCAGTTCAGTGTGCTGCCTCGTTAATGAAGGTATTCACAAACCGGTTAGAGGAAGACCACGCAATGGCGGCGGCGGCGGCGGCAGCGGCAGCAGCGGCGGCACAACCACCACAGGCTTATTTTACTATTACGTCACTTTTTCCACGTGCATTTCGATTTCTTAGTTTCATTTTTTAAATTCCCATTATTTTTAGGTTAGCTTACATAAATACAACCTTATGTTTAACAACAAATACGCAAATACAAAAAACGATACGATACGCCAGCCAATCATGTGGCCGAAATAAGAACTGTTAAAATCGGCACGCACACGCACGCACGCACGTACATACGTACACTCACAACTTGAAACTCAATCCAATGATGATGCGAGACAGTAAGATTGTCAGAACACTGCACACTACTTCGGACGGAGGGAAACCCTAAACAAAGACATGATACAGGACTTCTCCAGTGTACAGAAAGGATTTATAGGTAGAAGTACATACAAATAATTACACACATTATCATACATAGCAACATGTGTAAATTACCTATAACCCCCCCCTAAAAAAAGCCAGACAAAAATTTCCATTATGGTAGTGCTTCAACACGTGCTTCAACACGTTTACAAGTAGCAAGAAGAAGGGTTCCACTTACATTATCGTTACAAAACCATGACTAGGCTTGTTTATTTCCTCCCTCCCCTAAACTCCTATCCTCACTTAGCATCCATTTTCATTGTATATAATAGTGCAGCTCAACACCACTGGTGTTCCCACAATGGAAGTATAATTTAGAATAGCATAGCACACACTGCTAGTGTTTCTCCATGTAACTTTTATACAGAATAAGGTAGTAGAATACTGCAGCGTTCAAACCTTGTGTAATATACTTATATTAGCGCCAGGTGTTCCCAGAATGTATGTTGAACAGAGCAGCGACACGCTATCAATGTATTCTATTGTGTTACATCAACAGCTGTCACAGGATTGTACAGTTTCTCTCAGGAAACTCAAAACGTAGTGTATGGGAGAGAAGGCAGTGGATGGGAGAGACGTCAGTCTCCCAGTGTGATGGTAGGAAGACAGGTGGTGGTGGTGGTTTGTTTCCAGAAATCATAGTATGTTATTGCTCGGGCCTGATTCACACAAAGAAGTACTCAGTGGAACTTTCGGTCATTTGACTGAGGTCTTCCGCTGACATACCGATCCCACCTCGTAAAAAAAAAATTAATTACCCCACATCCTATAACGTTATGGTAGTGTGTTCATCTCCCACACTAATTAATACACAACTTCAAGATTAGATATGATGTGGAGGTTAGAAATAGATGGAAGCTGTTGATAAGAACTAACAACTAGGAGAATACACACACTAACACTCACAAGCAAAACTAACCACATTAATATAAAACAAATAATAAGCAAAGTACTACACTAATAAATTAAAATATCCAAACTCTAGTTTTAAACTCAGCAACATGTTGACTAGCATGACTCGATCCAAGAAACTGCACTTATCTTCCCCTTCCTTGGATCGAACCTGGTTGCCTCCCAGGCGCTATAAGAGTCCTATGGGTTTAGCGCCTTCCCAGGATTAAAAGTAAGAATGAAAATGGTCATAACGAGTGACAACAGCACCTCGTCCAGTATGAGAGTGGCGAGTAGCCTCGTTCACCACGTCAATATACAAAAAATGGTTACAATCATAACCATAATTGTTAAAAGGGTGGACCGATAAGCCAGTGCAAGGCTTCGGTCATATGACCAAAAGCTCCGGCTGTGGGTCATATGAATAAGACCCGCGTCAAGAAACACTTGTCCTGTTTCCTGACAAACCTTACCTAACCTCGCTCACCAAGTCTCACACACCAGCACGCACCTGAAAAACAAAATGACGAATTTAGTATATAAAATACACTGATAACAGTATCAGAATACTGTCGATGACAAAAACTCACCCAGTAACTTTACAGCAAATTCCAAGCCAAGAAATTAGCTAATAAAACTTAAAAGACCAGTATAATTACTACTGTCAATTTGCCAAGTTGAGCTCCAGCTCTTGGGCAAGCTTCTCAACTATGCTGAATGACTATTATGCCCCATATTTGTATACTGCTAGAATTCCGGCGTGTTTCCACCCACCGTCCTCCCTCCCTTATACTGTTTTCTCATATATCCAGTTTTCCTTAACATGAAAAAATCACTGCCTTAAGTCTCGCAGCAAAATACAGATTTATTACCTGGTGTATACCACGCAAACAGTGTGATGGAATATGACAGTGAAATACAGAGGAGTATACTGTGATTACTGCCACAACCTAACTGTAAATATGGTGGCAGGACTACCATGGTATCCAAGCTTCTTCGGTTATAACAAGCTTAACACTTTCAGAATATATAACTGCTCTCTATCATGTTTGACTTCTGGTCGTCTTGCTTTACTCCTTTTCTATCCCCAGAGTATTTTGTACGTCTTTTGTTGAATAACACTGGCTACACCAGGAGCTTGCTGCTTCCCTAACTCCACGAGTTACATTAAGGGAACTACTGTAATTACCTTAAGTCATATGCCATTACTGGACATGTTTAGTACATCAGCTGAAAACAAAAACATTGTGAGGATAAGAAGTGAGGAGAGGAACAAGTTATCCAACAGTATCATTCAAGCCAACATTTGGGTACCTTTATAAATAGCCTACAAAAATACTTGTTCATAAGAGGATAAAACTAGTCAAATAGAAGCTTGAAGCACGCACGCAGAGAGAGAGAGAGAGAGAGAGAGAGAGAGAGAGAGAGAGAGAGAGAGAGAGAGAGAGAGAGAGAGAGAGAGAGAGAGAGAGAGAGAGAGAATCCAATTTCATACTAGTATCTTATGTGTGCCGTATCAAACATTTGACAGTGATAGGATGTAAACGAGCGTTGGAAAGTAGAAAAGAAGCAAGACACGTACACTCCCTCAGGTTGGTTAAGTAATAGTCTGATAGCACTTTGTGATACCTTACTACTATACATATTTTGCTGGGACTAAGAAATTTTATATATACGAAGCTTTAATTTGCTTAATGTAACACTAATAAATTATTAACCAAATTCACAAAATTAAATTCTGAAGGATATTGTGGAAAATACTGTATATTTTCCGGAAATACAGTAATTTATAGGTAAATAGATGGCCTATATTGTATATAATAAAAATTATGTTATCGAAAATTGGAAGAAGCTGCGCCTGCGCAGAAGACACTCGCTATTGTTGTTTTGAATTTGGATTAGAAACGTTAGTGAAATGGGAAGAATTTTCGTGCTCTAGAGGTAAAATTGGGCTGACACCTCTCAAATAGGAGCCGAAATTGTTGGATGTGCATTCCTGCATAACTTGAGATATCAGGCGACTGGACAAGACAGCTCCAGGAACCTCAGATAAGTCTGTGATGTTGTAACTCTGGCCAGTGTTATTTTCATGTATAGACAGAGGTTTTCTGAGTATGATACACCTTGATCTCCAGTCAAATTGGTGAGTGACATTAAGATATATTTTCATTCTGCTATGTAAATGTGTATATATATAATCCTTTATTAATATACAGTCCACAAATTCATGTATTTACCAGAATTCCTGGTGATGTATATTTCATTTGTAATTAATAGGTCTAGAGCAACTTGTGGATATGACAGTGGTAGGTATCGAAGGGGGACATTTTTGCGACCTAGGTGTCCCAAATTCCTACTTGTCTATGTAACTGATAAATAATAATTATCTTTGTTATCATTTACTGTTATGTACATAATGAGTTACATTCAAATAAATGTAATTTAACACAGATATGATCAAAGCGATAAATTAATTACCCATGATAGGCAGAGAAGATAACTAGAACAATACAGCCATTTACACGAAAATCAAAGCAACCATTCACTGCATGACATGAATGAAATCTGTTTACAGGACCTACATGTGCATCGTTATCCGAGACATTTGTAGCTGTAAACTTATGTGCACTTAAATTGAGCTTCCTTGCATGCACTTTCCCACCACAATCATTTTGCAGCCACATTTAACCAGCTCTTTGCATGGTTTGCTGCCACCAGGCAACGTGGTCCACAGGGAACAAAGATTTTCTGTTGTCCCTAGTCTAGCTTCAACCCTCGAAATATGACACAGGGGCAAGTATTAAGTGCTACATGTAGCTAATCCGATGCATATTAGGTCAACACCATACAACAAATATTAGCAGACTTCAAGGTAGTGGCTACAGACTCCTCTTGGCAACCAGGAGCAAACGATCCATTGAGTGATAGCCACCTGACTGGCCAATATATGCATGTGCGCGTTAATTTTGGAGCCTTTGCCAAAACCAGAGCATTGCCCTCAAAATGCATTTCTTCCCTTATTTATTTGAGCGGAAGGTAAATATAAACAGTTTTCGCCATTAAAATGACCCATATTGCACTGGGCCGCTGGTCTCAAAATAATGTAGATTTGCCATACATAATGTAAGAAAGAAAACACGGGTTGATTTGTTGGGTCTGTCCACGTTTTAAAAATATAGTGTTAGGCTGCCTTACTACAAGTAGAGAACCACCACGCGTCTACTTTATTTCCACATACACCAACACTCCTCCCCTTCACCTTTTGCACGACACACCTGTGGACAATGTATAACAAGTGACTCTATTATAGTTACACTCAAAATTAAACCCCAACACCAGCACCCAAGCCAGGGTTTCCCAGCACACTTGTGCTTCCCCTCTGGCTACAACCAACACACACACACACACACACACACACACACACACACACACACACACACACACACACACACACACAATATTGAAAAAGCTACTGTACAAATTGTGTTGCACAATTGTGTCGCAGAGATCTGAGCTTCGCTCAGATCTCTGATTTAAGTAATACCATGAATTAAGTAAAGGTCCAGACTTTACCTTACGAAAGCAGACAAAGCAAATGCGATAATTATGGCCAAGGTAGATTATAGGGGGAAAAATAAACATGATATTAGGAGAGAGGGAAATTCAGGCACCTCTTGTTATTAGGACAGTCACAGTAACTGATGCAAACGGATGGGCTGGTTATAATATATATCAACATTTTGAAAACGTTTATAATTCACCGTGAAAGATTAATTTGGATACTACAAAACACTGGAAAACGGCAAGCCTATTATAAAGAATGAGAGGAAAATGCAGACACGAGGAAAAATGTCGTCTTAGGGGAAGTGTTACCAGTGAGGTGTCACAACGGTAAGTCATTTATGAGTTACCAGAATGAACAGAAAATTATATATATTCCCGGATGATGCAAAAATCTTAGGCAAAATAGACAATATTACTATCAATTATCGTCAGTTATGGATAAACTAAAAAAAAAAAATCATAAGATGGATAACGAAATTAAATGAAAATAAATGTGTGATGGGAGAAAACTAAAACCAGGCCATAAAGAACAGACCGAATGATAAACCACTGACAGTATCAGGGAGAGAGAATGATCAATTATAAAGAACAATTGTCACTGGAAGAAAACAAACAACAGTGAAAAATTTGCATGCTACGCTGGCAATTTAAAAAGTTGTTAAAAAAATAAATCGATGGAGAAATACTAGGCAAGTTGTTTATGCAATCGACCCGAACTGAAATATGCTGTGACTATATGGTGCTCACACCTACCTAAAAAGGGTACATGTTACTGTCCCCCTCTCCTATATATTCTGGCTCCCTCACCTTCGTGTGTTAGTGTGACTTTTAAATTGTCCAAGTCGGACCGAAACGTTGTCATACGCTTCTCTATGTGCGGGTTAGCAAGTTTATTTAGGTACAGGTACACATATATACACTTACACAAGTTAATATACATAAATAACAAGTGCAAATTACCCAGGATAACCCAAAAATGTCAGTGACTATTTCCATTGGGGTCTTTGTGTATGATGAAACACAAAGATGTTAACGCTGACTACTAGGAGACGTAACCATACACAAGATCATAAAAAATATGACCACAAAATCATACAATATATATTTTTCAATAGCCTCCAGAGTGATAACGAGACCAAACTGTAAAGCCACGAACAAATTGACTCGAAGTGATACTAGAAAATACAATTTTTTAACAAAATAGTGGAAGTATAGAAGCATAGTAGTAGTAAGTGATAAAACTATTGGAAATTAAAAAAAATATGATGATAGTAATACAGAAGACGGAATGAAACGAGCTCCTGTTGATGAAGAATCTACAAATAGGCACTCTCCTAAAACTCGCTCTCGCGTTCTATCTCTCTCTCTCTCTCTCTCGCTCTATCTCTCTCTCTCTCTCTCTCTAAGCTCCCCTCATGGAAGGTTCCTTGATGTTGGTGAGGGGCTCTTGATTTAAGGAATTGGATCTGTGCTCCAGTTCCCCGAATTAAGCCTGAATGCCTTCCACATCCCCCCTCCCCTGGGCGCTGTATAATCCTACGGGTTTAGCGCTTCCCCCTTGATTATAATAATAATAATCTCTCTAAGCTAAAACACTTAGTGACAAAAAATCTACAGACTAATATAATGTACTTAAGTGCCTGGTAACAGAGTGGAGAGGAGCACCGCTCACGTGGACAACTGACTAACACTGAATGCATTCTCAAGTGATTTTGTATAAAGGTTACACTGGAGGCCCAAAAAAAAAAATCACAAACTGGTCGGTAGAGCTAAGAGGCGGACCCAAGAGCTATGAATCAACCCTCATAAACAAGTAGGCGAGCACAGGACCAGGTACGACAAGCTTAAGTCAGTTCACTGCTTATAGATTCTCTCATACACATTTACGCGGTGACAAGACCTTGTAGATTCAAGATAGAATAATCGCAAAATAGCCAGAGTGACATTACTCTTGAGGTCCTCACGACAAACTTGTGGAAGCACTCAATGATATACCTTTGATGAATTTCTAGGAGTCTTTCTAGAAACTCAAAAGTATATCGTTGACTGCTTCCACAAGTTTGTCTTGAGGACCACAACAACGATGTCATCCTGGCTCTTTTGCGATTATTTTATATTAAATCTATATTTTTTTTCCACCAGTGTCCCTTTTAATATTTTATTTCATAAATGTGTGTGAAAAAAATATAAGTGAACCCGACGAGGAAACAAAAAAAAAAAGTTTAAAGGGATACAAAATAATTAGTAGAGTGAGAAAGTAGAATATATTAAGAGACTTGGTGGAGGTTAACAGCAGACACGACCCACTCAAGTATAACAAAGGCCAAGACAGCAGAGAACTGTGACAGCAGAGAACAGTGCTCAAGAACACTGGTACAACCAAGAATAAATATACAAGTTTGCCAACATCAAGACTTTTATGTCAACAGTAAACTAGTACAAACTGCTTTCCATAAAAAAGTTTACGCACTAAATCCAATTTACAAAGTAAACATTCGTCACTGAAGATGATCAAGAGGAAGTGACTTTTAGTACAACTGGATGAGCATTGTGTTGCTAGTCTATATGATACACAAATAACCCGCACATAAAAGACAGAAGCTTACGACGACGTTTCGGTCCGACTTGGACCATTGACAAAGTCACACAGTGTGACTTTGTCAATGGTCCAAGTCGGACCGAAACGTCGTCGTAAGCTTCTGTCTTTTATGTGCGGGTTATTTGTGTATCGTTCCAGTCACGGTATTGTGCCTTTTTGTTATTTAGTCTATATGATAGTTAAGCAAGGGAAGGACAGTTTCCCAGACAGAGGGGCAGCAACAAACAAGGTTTATGTACAAACAATAATACGAACTTTATTTGTATAATGTGAAATACAAGATACAATTGGCATTAGATCAATTAACATTTATAAACTTATTTACTCAGAGTTCTTTGTTATGCAGAGAATTTCGAACAGCCTTAAAATTTAGCTTATACTGACAAACAAGAAATTTACGAAAAAAGATGAAAGTTACTTGTTCTCTCTAGGCTGGAATACTGCTGTGCATTAACATCTCCATTCAAGGTAGGTGGAATTGCAGATCTAGAGAAAATACAGAGAACCTTTACTGCACATATAAGTTCCATCAAACACCTTAACTACTGGGAACGCCTGGAAGCACTTGTACTCACTGGAGCGCAGGCGAGATGCATCCTAATCTACACCTGAAAGATCCTGGAGGGACTGGTCCCTAATTTGAACACAGAAATCACTCCCTACGAAAGCAAAAGACTTTGCAGGCGATGCAACATACCCCCAAAGGTGGGTAGGGGAGCCAAATGTCTGGGGCCCAAGACTGTTCAACAGCCTCCCACCAGACTTAAAGGGAATTACCAATAGACCCCTGGTTGTCTTCAATAGGGAACTGGACAGATAGTGCCGGATCAGCCGGGCTGTGGTTCGTACGTTGGAGTACGTGCGGCCAGCAATAACAGCCTCGTTGTTCAGGCCCTGATCCACCAGGTGGTCTGGTCATGGACCGGGCCGCGGGGACGTTGATCCCCGAAATACCCTCCAGGTAGGTAGACAAAGAGAAACGTAAAAATTTACTAGAATGGTTCGCCAAATTTGGTATTTAAATACCGTGACAACTTGGTATATGAATGATGATAATTTGAGATCTTACACAATTTAGCTGACACGTTATATAGTAAGAGTGTAATGTGATGATAAAGCAAGCGGCGGGGTAAGGGAAGGTGTAGTGTCTGTCCTGGGTAACCCCTGAATAACCCCCCGCCGCAAGGTTCCCTACTCTGGGCAACCACTCTTCCCCTAGTTGTTTGCTACTGGACACCCCCTCCTCCCTAAAATCTTAATCCAGCCTCGAAAAAAGGTACGAGAGAATATACTGATTAAAAAATATATATTTAGTTGATATCAACAGGAGCAAGAAGTCTTGTATCTCTGAACAAGTCATTTTTACTGATGCCAACACCACTTTCTTTGTACTAGTCACTCATATGCTTAAAATTTCTTAATTCTACCAATCACCATTATCAATTAAGTCAAACAATACAAGGTTCAATACGAAACAAAGAACCTTGAATACTGTTTGACAATGCAGTGAGTATAGCTAGTAAAAACAAGAGCATTGTCTGAGGTTGGCAAGGTGTGGTCTGGCTTGGGTTACGTGATCTAGACTGGCAACATCGACTCCCTCAGTTGCTACTTGACAATTTGCAGCCTAATACTGCAACAACAAGTGCTCATGATAGATTGTAACTGACTTTTTCGGGAACGTTGTCTTATTGTTGATTCATACTATTATTTTATTTGATTATCGGGGGGTCAACGCTCCCCCCTTGCGGCCCGGTCCATGACCAAGCCTCCCCGCATTTACAAAACATGCGCACCCCATATTATAATTATATATATATATATATATATATATATATATATATATATATATATATATATATATATATATATATATATATATATATGTCGTACCGAATAGGCAAAACTGGTCAATTAGCAAGAGCTCGTTTAAAATTAAGTCCTTTCTAAATTTTTCTCTTGTACGTTTAAAGATATATTTTTTTCCATTTATGTTAATGTAAAAATTAATAATTTTGTACCAAAAGAATTTTAGAAAACTTATTATAACACGCTCAATTTAATTTAGCCTAATCCAACTAAATATATTTTAGATAAGTTTACAATAATTTAATAAACACAATGAAGTATATTTTTCTCGTTAGGTTCAGAATGATTTTTTGCAAAATTATTGCATACACAAATTTTCGCTTGCCTTACTCGGCAAGAAGAGCGTTGCTATTTAAGCCAAAATCGCAAGTTTTACCTATTCGGCACGACATATATAAGTTCAGGATAACGTATTTTGTTTCAAGCAAAATATGAATTTGCTTGGACTTCCTCCTCTCTTCTACAGCATTGCAAGCTCCTGATATGTTGATTGCAACACGAAAGGCCTTGAGCTATCTTTCAACTCTCCCCGTGGATGTTTTGCATCTTGTATAACTTGTTCGCCATTATATATAAATATATATCTTTGCCTATGATTATCTCTCGCACCTGATATACGCCTTAATACGGTGTGGTAAAACAAATATTAATTCTCTCAAATTAATCTATGAGCTGTTTATACTATACCCATCGTAAGAGTCGTGACAGATAACACAGGAGAAACTAGTAAACTGCTGCAGACGTAGAGATGAACATAAATATACTTTTTTTTTCTTATTCGCCGGTATTCTCCCGGCCCGGGTCTTTTCCAAGTAGTGGTGACCCGGCCTTGGCTCCCTATCTGAGGAGTATCCCGAGACCTAAGTCTCCCATGGAAGGAAGTACAACTACCCCCTCATCTTTGGGACCAACTGTCTATACTCTAATTCACCGGACTAGTACCTAAAAATTACTACCTATGTAATTCTATTGTAGTGTATAATGTGACTTCCTTGCTTAGCAACCTCGGTGTACATTTCACAACACTGGCAACCTTGCAAGTTTTATAGTTCAGTATATATGTAATGGCGATTAATACAAAGTAACATTTAACACCACAACGAGAGTTAACAATAACAGTTTACACACACACATAATAACAACAACACTGCCAGTTGATATTAAGATGACTGCCAGAGGACGCGTAGGGTCTGACAGAGTCAACAACCACCAGGGAAAAGTAATGACTCAAACTACTAAGTTTCCACCAGCGTCACTGTTATACTTTTACTTTTTACTGGGTCACGGTTAAGTAACAACCACAAGCATGTAACAGTGACCAGTGTCAGCTGTAACAGTGACCAGTGTCAGCTGTAACAGTGACCAGTGTCAGCTGTAACAGTGACCAGTGTCAGCTGTAACAGTGACCAGTGTCAGCTGTAATAGCGACCAGTGTCAGTTGTAACAGTGACCAGTGTCAGCTGTAACAGTGACCAGTGTCAGTTGTAGCAGTGACCAGTGTCAGTAACAGTGACCAGTGTCAGTTGTAACAGTGACCAGTGTCAGTTGTAACAGTGACCAGTGTCAGCTGTAACAGTGACCAGTGTCAGGTGTAACAGTGACCAGTGTCAGCCCTAACAGTGACCAGTGTCAGCCCTAACAGTGACCAGTGTCAGCCCTAACAGTGACCAGTGTCAGCCCTAACAGTGACCAGTGTCAGCCCTAACAGTGACCAGTGTCAGTTGTAACAGTGACCAGTGTCAGTCCTAACAGTGACCAGTGTCAGCCCTAACAGTGACCAGTGTCAGCCCTAACAGTGACCAGTGTCAGCCCTAACAGTGACCAGTGTCAGCTGTAACAGTGACCAGTGTCAGTTGTAACAGTGACCAGTGTCAGTTGTAACAGTGACCAGTGTCAGCTGTAACAGTGACCAGTGTCAGTTGTAACAGTGACCAGTGTCAGCTGTAACAGTGACTAGTGTCAGCCCTAACAGTGACCAGTGTCAGCCCTAACAGTGACCAGTGTCAGCTGTAACAGTGACCAGTTTTAACGTCTTGTCTCAGTAAACTTTTGAAAGCAACTAAGCAGTAGGTGCAGTCAAGTTCCAAAATATATTTAGTAATGTTCATACAGGTGTCATGTTCGTAGTCGCGGGTAACACAAACACGTCAACACCGAGAGTAGAAAACCAAGAACACCAACAACGTCATTCAACACATTTTGAAGAAATTTAGAAAACCGACAAGTTGATAAACAACGCACTTCTACAACACTTGGGTCTCTTTATTCTGGAAAGGTTTCGCCAGCTAGTGGCTTCTTCGGCTCATTGCAGAGACAGGTGGAAGATGGGAAGTCTGAAGTAACCAGTCGCTCAGCCTGGAGTGCGCGCGTTCTGTACATCGGCTCCAGGCTCCATGGAGCTGAACTCTTCTACAGGCTGAGGGACTGACCACCTCAAAACTACGTCGTCAAGGGTGATGGACTGATGGCATTGTCTTTACTGGTTCTGTTAACTCTGTAGTCGACTGAAGAAACCTACTGTGTAGGCGAAACGTTTCGGAATAAAGATACCTAACCATTGTACATTTTACTTCTCCATATTTATTGCAATATCACTGCTGGAGACGATGTCAGCACGTGGCACAACTTACCAGAGCAACGAACTTTACTCTCAGTTCAACTTACCAGAGAGAGCAACGAACTTTACTCTCAGTTCACAAACTTTGTTACACTCTAGACAGGTTTTACACACGAATAACTTTCTGATAATTAAATTTAGTGAATCTAACAAATTGAAATGCCAACAGTTATGGCTGTTAGTAGAACGTATGACTGGTGGTGTATGGCAGGTGTACACGAAATCTTGACACTCCTATATATCGCTGCGAGATGCCGTGGCTATGATAAAATTTTCTTGGCATTATTAACCCAGATGGTTTAATAACTCAATATAAATAAAGTCAGTGAGTCATCGAGGACTTTCTTATTGCCACTGTGGTCCTTTAAATAAGCCTCCCCCCCCCCCGAGTTGCCATCCACAATAGTCGACTAATATTCTCAGGTACCTATTTACTGCTAGGTAAACCTTTGTGAAGTAAAGGAACATGTCCAGAGTTTCCACCCGTTCCAGAGAGCGATCCGAGGTCCCCCAGTGTGTGAGGTGTGGAGGCTAGCAAGGAAGCCACAAGCACACACAGGGTGTACACTAGCAGTAAGGGTACACAAGCACACACAGGGTGTACACTAGCAGTAAGGGTACACATGCACACACAGGGTGTACACTAGCAGTAAGGGTACACAAGCACACACAGGGTGTACACTAGCAGTAAGGGTACACAAGCACACACAGGGTGTACACTAGCAGTAAGGGTACACAAGCACACACAGGGTGTACACTAGCAGTAAGGGTACACAAGCACACACAGGGTGTACACTAGCAGTAAGGGTACACAAGCACACACAGGGTGTACACTAGCAGTAAGGGTACACAAGCACACACAGGGTGTACACTAGCAGTAAGGGTACACAAGCACACACAGGGTGTACACTAGCAGTAAGGGTACACAAGCACACACAGGGTGTACACTAGCAGTAAGGGTACACAAGCACACACAGGGTGTACACTAGCAGTAAGGGTACACAAGCACACACAGGGTGTACACTAGCAGTAAGGGTACACAAGCACACACAGGGTGTACACTAGCAGTAAGGGTACACAAGCACACACAGGGTGTACACTAGCAGCAAGGGTACACAAGCACACACAGGGTGTACACTAGCAGTAAGGGTACACAAGCACACAGAGGGTGTACACTAGCAGTAAGGGTACACAAGCACACACAGGGTGTACACTAGCAGTAAGGGTACACATGCACACACAGGGTGTACACTAGCAGTAAGGGTACACAAGCACACACAGGGTGTACACTAGCAGTAAGGGTACACATGCACACACAGGGTGTACACTAGCAGTAAGGGTACACAAGCACACACAGGGTGTACACTAGCAGTAAGGGTACACAAGCACACACAGGGTGTACACTAGCAGTAAGGGTACACAAGCACACACAGGGTGTACACTAGCAGTAAGGGTACACAAGCACACACAGGGTGTACACTAGCAGTAAGGGTACACAAGCACACACAGGGTGTACACTAGCAGTAAGGGTACACAAGCACACACAGGGTGTACACTAGCAGTAAGGGTACACAAGCACACACAGGGTGTACACTAGCAGTAAGGGTACACAAGCACACACAGGGTGTACACTAGCAGTAAGGGTACACAAGCACACACAGGGTGTACACTAGCAGTAAGGGTACACAAGCACACACAGGGTGTACACTAGCAGTAAGGGTACACAAGCACACACAGGGTGTACACTAGCAGTAAGGGTACACAAGCACACACAGGGTGTACACTAGCAGTAAGGGTACACAAGCACACACAGGGTGTACACTAGCAGTAAGGGTACGATGGTACACATACTACAATTCCTCCACTACATCTCATAACCTCTTAAAGCTGATACCAGGTTACCCAAAAACTCTTAATAAACACCGTAAAAACATCACACACACATACACAATAATATATATATATATATATATATATATATATATATATATATATATATATATATATATATATATATATATATGTCGTGCCGAATATGTAAAACTGGTCAATTAGCAAGAACTCATTTAAAATTAAGTCCTTTCTAAAATTTTCTCTTATACGTTTAAGGAAATATATTTTTCATTAATGTTAATGCAAAAAATTTTAATTTTGCACCAAAAGGAACTTAGAAAACTTACCTAACCTTATTATAACAAGAACAATTTATTTTAGCCTAACCCAACTAAATATATTTTAAATACGTTTACAATAATTTAGTACTAAACAAACACAATCAAATATATTTTTTTCGTTAGGTTCAGAATGATTTTGGCGAAATTATTGCATACACAAATTTTCACTTGTCCTATATGGCAAGATGAGCGTTGCTATTTAAGCCAAGATCGCAAGTTCTGCCTATTCGGCACGACATTATATATATATATATATATATATATATATATATATATATATATATATATATATATATATATATATATATATATATATATATATATATATATTCAACAAGTCGGCCGTCTCCCACCGAGGCAGGGTGACCCAAAAAGAAAGAAAATCCCCAAAAAGAAAATACTTTCATCATTCAACACTTTCACCTCACTCACACATAATCACTGTTTTTGCAGAGGTGCTCAGAACAACAGTTTAGAAGTATATACGTATATACACAACATATCCCTCCAAACTGCCAGTATCCCAAACCCCTCCTTTAAAGTGCAGACATTGTACTTCCCATTTCCAGGACTCAAGTCCAGCTATATAAAAATAACCGGTTCCCCTGAATCCCTTCACTAAATATTACCCTGCTCACACTCCAACAGATCGTCAGGTCCCAAATACCATTCGTCTCCATTCACTCCTATCGAACACGCTCATGCACGCCTGCTGGAAGTCCAAGCCCCTCGCCCACAAAACCCCCCTTACCCCTTCCTTCCAACCTTTTCGAGGATGACCCCTACCCCGCCTTCCTTCTCCTACAGATTTAAATGCTCTCCATGTCATTCTACTTTGATCCATTCTCTCTAAATGACCAAACCACCTCAACAACCCGTCTTCTGCCCTCTGACTAATACTTTTATTAACTCCACACCTTCCCCTAATTTCCACATTCCTAATTTTCTGCATAATATTTATACCACACATTGCCCTTAGACAGGACATCTCCACTGCCTCCAACCGTCTCCTCGCTGCTGCATTCACAACCCAAGCTTCACACCCATATAAGTGTGTTGGTACTACTATACTTTCATACATTCCCTTCTTTGCCTCCATAGATAACGTTTTTTGACTCCACATATACCTCAACGCACCACTCACCTTTTTTTCTTCATCAGTTTTATGATTAACCTCATCCTTCATAAATCCATCCGCCGACACGTCAACTCCCAAGTATCTGAAAACATTCACTTCTTCCATACTCCTCCTCCCCAATTTGATATCCAATTTTTCTTATCTAAATCATTTGATACCCTCATCACCTTACTCTTTTCTATGTTCACTTTCAACTTTCTACCTTTACACACATTCTCAAACTCATCCACTAACCTTTGCAATTTTTCTTTAGAATCTCCCATAAGCACAATATCATCAGCAAAAAGTAACTGTCAATTCCCATTTTGTATTTAATTCCCCATAATTTAATCCCACCCCTCTCCCGAACACCCTAGCATTTACTTCTTTTACAACCCCATCTATAAATATATTAAACAACCATGGTGACATTACACATCCCTGTCTAAGACCTACTTTTACCGGGAAGTATTCTCCCTCTCTTCTACACACCCTAACCTGAGCCTCACTATCCTCATAAAAGCTCTTTACAGCATTTAGTAACTTACCACCTATTCCATATGCTTGCAACATCTGCCACACTGCTCCCCTATCCACTCTATCATATGCCTTTTCTAAATCCATAAATGCAATAAAAACTTCCCTACCTTTATCTAAACACTGTTCACATATATGCTTCAATGTAAACACTTGATCTACACATCCCCTACCCACTCTAAAACCTCCTTGCTCATCTGCAATCCTACATTCTGTCTTACCTCTAATTCTTTCAATAATAACCCTACCGTACACTTTTCCTGGCATACTCAGTAAACTTATTCCTCTATAATTTTTACAGTCTCTCTTGTTCCCCTTCCCTTTATATAAAGGGACTATACATGCTCTCCGCCAATCCCTAGGTACCTTCCCCTCTTTCATACAAAAGTACCAACCACTCCAACACTATATCCCCCCTGCTTTTAACATTTCTGTCATGATCCCATCAGTTCCAGCTGCTTTACCCCCTTTCATTCCACGTAATGCCTCACGTACCTCCCCCACACTTACATTCTGCTCTTCTTCACTCCTAAAAGATGGTATACCTCCCTGGCCAGTGCATGAAATTACCGCCTACCTTTCTTCCTCAACATTTAAAAGTTCCTCAAAATATTCTCGTCATCTACCTAATACCTCCCTTTCCCCATCTACTAACTCCCCTACTCTGTTTTTAACTGACAAATCCATACGTTCCCTAGGCTTTCTTAACTTGTTTAACTCCAAATTTTTTTCTTATTTTCATTAAAATTTCTTGACAGTGCCTCTCCCACTATCATTTGCTCTCCTTTTGCACTCTCTCACCACTCTCTTCACCTTTCTTTTACTCTCCATATACTCTGCTCTTCTTATAACACTTCTGCTTTGTAAAAACCTCTCATAAGCTAACTTTTTCTCTTTTATCACACCCTTTACTTCATCATTCCACCAATCACTCCTCTTTCCTCCTGCCCCCACCCTCCTATAACCACAAACTTCTGCCCCACATTCTAATACTGCATTTTTAAAACTATTCCAACCCTCTTCAACCCCCCCACTGCTCATACTTGCACTAGCCCACCTTTCTGCCAATAGTCGCTTATATCTCACCCGAACTTCCTCCTCCCTTAGTTTATACACTTTCACCTCCCTCTTACTTGTTGTTGCCACCTTCCTCTTGTCCCATCTACCTCTTACTCTAACTGTAGCCACAACTAAATAATGATCCGATATATCAGTTGCCCCTCTATAAACATGTACATCCTGGAGCCTACCCGTCAACCTTTTATCCACCAATACATAATAAATAACAAAAAAGGCACAATACCGTGACTGGAACGATACACAAATAACCCGCACATAAAAGAGAGAAGCTTACGACGACGTTTCGGTCCGACTTGGACCACTGACAAAGTCTAACAAACTACTTTCATTACATGCTACATCATACCTTGTATATTTATTTATCCTCTTTTTCATAAAATATGTATTACTTATTACCAAATCTCTTTCTACACATAGCTCAATTAAAGGCTCCCCATTTACATTTACCCCTGGCACCCCAAATTTACCTACTACTCCCTCCATAACATTTTTACCCACTTTAGCATTGAAATCCCCAACCACCATTACTCTCACACTTGATTCAAAACTCCCCACGCATTCACTCAACATTTCCCAAGATCTCAATCTCTCTCTCTCATATATATATATATATATATATATATATATATATATATATATATATATATATATATATATATATAATGTCCTAGGTAGTAGGTTGGTAGCTAGCAACCGCCCAGGGAGGTACTACCGTCCTGCCAAGTGAGTGTAAAACGAAAGCCTGTAATTGTTTTACATGATGGTAGGATTGCTAGTGTCCTTTTTTCTGTCTCATGAACATGCAAGATTTCAGGTACGTCTTGCTACTTCTACTTACACTTAGGTCACACTACACATACATGTACAAGCATATATATACACATCCCTCTGGGTTTTCTTCTATTTTCTTTCTAGTTCTTATTCTTGATTATTTCCCCTTATCTCCATGGGGAAGTGGAACAGAATTCTTCCTCCGTAAGCCATGCGTGTTGTAAGAGGCGACTAAAATGCCGGGAGCAAGGGGCTAGTAACCTCTTTTCCTGTATATATTACTAAATGTAAAAGGAGAAACTTTCGTTTTCCTTTTGGGCCACCCCGCCTCGGTGGGATACAGCCGGTGTGTTGAAAGAAAGAAATATATATAATGTCGTGCCGAATAGGCAGAACTTGCAATCTTGGCTTAAATAGCAACGTTCATCTTGCCATATAGGACAAGTGAAAATTTATGTATACAATAATTTCGCCAAATCATTCTGAACCTAACGAAAAAAATATATTTGATTGAGCTTGTTTAGTACTAAATTACTGTAAACGCATTTAAAATATATTTAGTTGGGTTAGGCTAAAATAAATTGCTGTTGTTATAATAAGGTTAGGTAAGTTTTCTAAGATTCTTTTGGTGCAAAATTAAAAATTTTTTCATTAACATTAATGAAAAAAATATATCTTTAAACGTATAAGAGAAAATTTCAGAAAGAACTTAATTTTAAATGAGTTTTGGCTAATTGACCAGTTTTACATATTCGGCACGACATATATATATATATATATATATAATATATATATATATATATATATATATATATATATATATATATATATATATATATATATATATATATATATATATATATATATGCAAAACAACCACTCTGAAAGAATAGAGAAATTCCAAGCGCTTTCGTGACTACTCACATTATCAAGTTCCTTGATAATGTGAGTAGTCACGAAAGCGCTTGGAATTTCTCTATTCTTTCAGAGTGGTTGTTTTGCATATTTTGAAATCACCTGTTTACTGTGATCTTATTGCATATATATATATATATATATATATATATATATATATATATATATATATATATATATATATATATATATATATATTTATATATAAGTTTCTATCGACAAGTACCTTTGACAAGTGGTAAGCTGAGACTTTACATCTCTACCTGTGGTGTTCATACCTCAGTGTGGGGAGTAAAGGGGTGTGTAGGGTTGGGTGGTGTGTATGGGGGGAGGGGGAGGTAGATAGTCCATCACACACGATGGTAATTTTCAAAAAAAAAAAAAAAAAAAAAAAAAAAAAAGGACATCTTCAGGTGTGTGGGAGAGAGTGACAGTGTGTGTTGGTGGGGGAGAGGCTGTGTGTGTGGGGAGGGGGGTGTTGGGGAGAAGAGGAATGAGGGGGAGATGATCGGGTGGGGGTAGAGGGTTTGGCACCACGACAGGGATGATAGGAATTCCAATCAGGGTCGCCCCGACTCCCTCAGCACCTTCACCAACACAACACTGGCACCAACACAACCATCACCCAACACAACACTGGCACCAACACAACCATCACCCAACACAACACTGGCACCAACACAACCATCACCCAACACAACACTGGCACCAACACAACCATCACCCAACACAACACTGGCACCAACACAACCATCACCCAACACAACACTGGCACCAACACAACCATCACCCAACACAACACTGGCACCAACACAACACTGGCACCAACACAACACTGGCACCAACACAACACTGGCACCAACACAACCATCACCCAACACAACACTGGCACCAACACAACCATCACCCAACACAACACTGGCACCAACACAACCATCACCCAACACAACACTGGCACCAACACAACACTGGCACCAACACAACACTGGCACCAACACAACCATCACCCAACACAACACTGGCACCAACACAACCATCACCCAACACAACACTGGCACCAACACAACACTGGCACCAACACAACACTGGCACCAACACAACCATCACCCAACACAACACTGGCACCAACACAACCATCACCCAACACAACACTGGCACCAACACAACACTGGCACCAACACAACACTGGCACCAACACAACACTGGCACCAACACAACACTGGCACCAACACAACCATCACCCAACACAACACTGGCACCAACACAACCATCACCCAACACAACACTGGCACCAACACAACACTGGCACCAACACAACACTGGCACCAACACAACCATCACCCAACACAACACTGGCACCAACACAACCATCACCCAACACAACACTGGCACCAACACAACACTGGCACCAACACAACCATCACCCAACACAACACTGGCACCAACACAACACTGGCACCAACACAACCATCACCCAACACAACACTGGCACCAACACAACCCTCACCCAACACAACACTGGCACCAACACAACCATCACCCAACACAACACTGGCACCAACACAACACTGGCACCAACACAACCATCACCCAACACAACACTGGCACCAACACAACACTGGCACCAACACAACCATCACCCAACACAACACTGGCACCAACACAACCATCACCCAACACAACACTGGCACCAACACAACACTGGCACCAACACAACCCTCACATCAACACAACACTGGCACCAACACAACCCTCACATCAACATCTTAGGTGAGACTGATCATCTTGCACCTAGGTTGATAGACTGACTACATCAATCTACCTCTCTACACTTCATCTACTTCGTCTTCCACCAAGGCTGATGTCTCCAAGAGTGTATACCACAATTTCCTCAAGGTTGATGGACTGATTACATAATTTCACAACTACACCTGCTCCCTCTGTATTTGACTAAAGACGCCTACTGTGTGGGCGAAACGTTTCAACAATAAAGATACACAACTGTAGCACATGTGTCTTAATCATCAACTTGTCGGTATTTTGTACAATTTTCAGCACCAATGATAAAGCCTGCAGCGCAGGCGAAATAGTGTTGTAGGTGTATGTTATGAACCAGTGTGGTGTGGGACCAGCAGGTCAACCAGTGTAGTTTATACTAGCAGGTCAATATTCTCGTAGCCACCATGATTGTTCACTACGTCAAGGATACATGGGGGGGGGGGGTCCATTTCTACAGCCATGATGGTTGTCTTCCAGCATGGATACAAATGATTCACTGTTGATGACAGTGTAGCACTGACACGTTGAAAATAAAGCTCCACGGAGCTTCTTCCACATATGTGTCTGCTTCTGAGTTTCAATGTGTGTTTCCATTCATCACTGGCGAGGTTGACTGAGGTCTCTCACCCACCTGTTTACGTCAGTCCATACTGCTCAACCACGTTAAAAACCGCTACTCTAGCAAGTGTCTCAACTGTTATCTACTTTCCGTGTCTAGAATCAGACTTTACGTATGAAAACATAGCCAGAGATTATTATGAAGTAAATAATATACGACCAGAGCACTTGAAACACAAAGGTGTGAAATCTCACACTGCAACACCACGGCACTTAGGAACACAGCAGGCGTGAGGTCTCCCACTGCAGCACAGCAGGCGTGACGTCTCCCACTGCAGCATCACAGCAGGCGTGAGGTCTCCCACTGCAGCACAGCAGGCGTGAGACTTCCCACTGCAGCACCACAGCAGGCGTGAGGTCTCCCACTGCAGCATCACAGCGGGCGTGAGACCTCCCACTGCAGCATCACAGCAGGCGTGAGGTCTCCCACTGCAGCACAGCAGGCGTGAGACTTCCCACTGCAGCATCACAGCAGGCGTGAGGTCTCCCACTGCAGCATCACAGCAGGCGTGAGGTCTCCCACTGCAGCATCACAGCAGGCGTGAGACTTCCCACTGCACCATCACAGCAGGCGTGAGGTCTCCCACTGCAGCATCACAGCGGGCGTGAGACCTCCCACTGCAGCATCACAGCAGGCGTGAGACCTCCCACTGCAGCATCACAGCAGGCGTGAGACCTCCCACTGCAGCATCACAGCAGGCGTGAGGTCTCCCACTGCAGCATCACAGCAGGCGTGAGGTCTCCCACTGCAGCATCACAGCAGGCGTGAGACTTCCCACTGCACCATCACAGCAGGCGTGAGGTCTCCCACTGCAGCATCACAGCGGGCGTGAGACCTCCCACTGCAGCATCACAGCAGGCGTGAGACCTCCCACTGCAGCATCACAGCAGGCGTGAGACCTCCCACTGCAGCATCACAGCAGGCGTGAGGTCTCCCACTGCAGCACCACAGCAGGCGTGAGGTCTCCCACTGCAGCACCACAGCAAGCGTGAGGTCTCCCACTGCAGCACCACAGCAGGCGTGAGGTCTCCCACTGCAGCATCACAGCAGGCGTGAGGTCTCCCACTGCAGCACCACAGCAGGCGTGAGATCTCCCACTGCAGCACCACAGCAAGCGTGAGATCTCCCACTGCAGCATCACAGCAGGCGTGAGACCTCCCAATGCAGCACCACAGCAGGCGTGAGGTCTCCCACTGCAGCATCACAGCAGGCGTGAGACTTCCCACTGCAGCATCACAGCGGGCGTGAGACCTCTCACTGCAGCATCACAGCGGGCGTGAGACCTCCCACTGCAGCATCACAGCAGGCGTGAGGTCTCCCACTGCAGCATCACAGCAGGCGTGAGACCTCCCACTGCAGCATCACAGCGGGCGTGAGACCTCCCACTGCAGCATCACAGCAGGCGTGAGGTCTCCCACTGCAGCATCACAGCAGGCGTGAGGTCTCCCACTGCAGCATCACAGCAGGCGTGAGGTCTCCCACTGCAGCATCACAGCAGGCGTGAGGTCTCCCACTGCAGCATCACAGCAGGCGTGAGGTCTCCAACTGCAGCATCACAGCAGGCGTGAGGTCTCCCACTGCAGCATCACAGCAGGCGTGAGGTCTCCCACTGCAGCATCACAGCAGGCGTGAGGTCTCCCACTGCAGCATCACAGCAGGCGTGAGGTCTCCCACTGCAGCATCACAGCAGGCGTGAGGTCTCCCACTGCAGCATCACAGCAGGCGTGAGGTCTCCCACTGCAGCATCACAGCAGGCGTGAGGTCTCCCACTGCAGCATCACAGCAGGCGTGAGGTCTCCCACTGCAGCATCACAGCAGGCGCGAGACCTCCCACTGCAGCATCACAGTAGGCGTGAGATCTCCCACTGCAGCATCATAGCAGGCGTGAAATCTCCCACTGCAGCACCACAGCAGGCGTGAGATCTCCCACTGCAGCATCACAGCAGGCGTGAGACCTCCCACTGCAGCACCACAGCAGGCGTGAGGTCTCCCACTGCAGCACCACAGCAGGCGTGAGACCTCCCACTGCAGCACCACAGCAGGCGTGAGACCTCCCACTGCAGCATCACAGCAGGCGTGAGACCTCCCACTGCAGCATCACAGCAGGCGTGAGATCTCCCACTGCAGCATCACAGCAGGCGTGAGGTCTCCCACTGCAGCACCACAGCAGGCGTGAGATCTCCCACTGCAGCACCACAGCAGGCGTGAGATCTCCCACTGCAGCACCACAGCAGGCGTGAGATCTCCCACTGCAGCACCACAGCAGGCGTGAAATCTCCCACTGCAGCACCATAGCAGGCGTGAAATCTCCCACTGCAGCATCACAGCAGGCGTGAGACCTCCCACTGCAGCATCACAGCAGGCGTGAGATCTCCCACTGCAGCACCACAGCAGGCGTGAGATTGCAGCATCACAGCAGGCGTGAGGTCTCCCACTGCAGCATCACAGCAGGCGTGAGGTCTCCCACTGCAGCACCACAGCAGGCGTGAGGTCTCCCACTGCAGCATCACAGCAGGCGTGAGACCTCCCACTGCAGCATCACAGCAGGCGTGAGGTCTCCCACTGCAGCACCACAGCAGGCGTGAGGTCTCCTACTGCAGCATCACAGCAGGCGTGAGACCTCCCACTGCAGCATCACAGCAGGCGTGAGATCTCCCACTGCAGCACCACAGCAGGCGTGAGATCTCCCACTGCAGCATCACAGCAGGCGTGAGACCTCCCACTGCAGCACCACAGCAGGCGTGAGGTCTCCCACTGCAGCACCACAGCAGGCGTGAGACCTCCCACTGCAGCATCACAGCAGGCGTGAGACCTCCCACTGCAGCATCACAGCAGGCGTGAGATCTCCCACTGCAGCATCACAGCAGGCGTGAGGTCTCCCACTGCAGCATCACAGCAGGCGTGAGGTCTCCCACTGCAGCACCACAGCAGGCGTGAGGTCTCCCACTGCAGCATCACAGCAGGCGTGAGGTCTCCCACTGCAGCATCACAGCAGGCGTGAGGTCTCCCACTGCAGCATCACAGCAGGCGTGAGGTCTCCCACTGCAGCACCACAGCAGGCGTGAGACCTCCCACTGCAGCATCACAGCAGGCGTGAGACCTCCCACTGCAGCATCACAGCGGGCGTGAGGTCTCCCACTGCAGCATCACAGCAGGCGTGAGACCTCCCACTGCAGCACCACAGCAGGCGTGAGGTCTCCCACTGCAGCACCACAGCAGGCGTGAGACCTCCCACTGGAGCATCACAGCAGGCGTGAGACCTCCCACTGCAGCATCACAGCAGGCGTGAGGTCTCCCACTGCAGCATCACAGCAGGCGTGAGGTCTCCCACTGCAGCACCACAGCAGGCGTGAGGTCTCCCACTGCAGCATCACAGCAGGCGTGAGGTCTCCCACTGCGGCATCACAGCAGGCGTGAGGTCTCCCACTGCAGCATCACAGCAGGCGTGAGGTCTCCCACTGCGGCATCACAGCAGGCGTGAGGTCTCCCACTGCAGCATCACAGCAGGCGTGAGGTCTCCCACTGCGGCATCACAGCAGGCGTGAGGTCTCCCACTGCAGCATCACAGCAGGCGTGAGGTCTCCCACTGCAGCATCACAGCAGGCGTGAGACCTCCCACTGCAGCATCACAGCAGGCGTGAGACCTCCCACTGCAGCATCACAGCAGGCGTGAGGTCTCCCACTGCGGCATCACAGCAGGCGTGAGGTCTCCCACTGCAGCATCACAGCAGGCGTGAGACCTCCCACTGCAGCATCACAGCAGGCGTGAGGTCTCCCACTGCAGCATCACAGCAGGCGTGAGGTCTCCCACTGCGGCATCACAGCACTTAAGAACACAGAGCAGAGAACTCTTACCAACCAGCGTTGAGATATATGAACACGGAGGAATGGTGCTTCGTCAGCAACGGAGGCAAGCAAGAGCAAGAGTGGTGCAAAACTAGTGGTGTTCCCCAAGTGGGCAGCACAAGGGTGGTACACTGTGGTGTTCCACCAGAAGCACATCCAAGAAACCCCACTGCCAACTCCCCCCTTCTCGTCCCCTCACCCCCCCCTACACTTCTCACAATTGTACCCTCTGCCACATAACATCAAACACCTGCGTTGTTTACAAACACCAGCGTTGTTTACAAACACCAGCGTTGTTTACAAACACCAGCGTTGTTTACAAACACCTGCGTTGTTTACAAACACCAGCGTTGTTTACAAACACCAGCGTTGTTTACAAACACCAGCGTTGTTTACAAACACCAGAGTTGTTTATAAACACCAGCGTTGTTTACAAACACCAGCGTTGTTTACAAACACCAGCGTTTACAAACACCAGCGTTTACAAACACCAGCATTGTTTACAAACACCAGCGTTGTTTACAAACAACAGCGTTGTTTACAAACACCAGCATTGTTTACAAACACCAGCGTTGTTTACAAACACCAGCGTTTACAAACACCAGCATTGTTTACAAACACCAGCGTTGTTTACAAACCACCGTTTACAAACACCAGCGTTGTTTACAAACACCAGCGTTGTTTACAAACACCAGCATTGTTTACAAACACCAGCGTTGTTTACAAACACCAGCGTTGTTTACAAACACCAGCGTTGTTTACAGAGTTGTTTACAAACACCAGCGTTGTTTACAAACACCAGCGTTGTTTACAAACACCAGCGTTGTTTACAAACACCAGAGTTGTTTACAAACACCAGAGTTGTTTACAAACACCAGCGTTGTTTACAAACACCAGCGTTGTTTACAAACACCAGCATTGTTTACAAACACCAGCGTTTACAAATACCAGCGTTGTTTACAAACACCAGCGTTTACAAACACCAGCGTTGTTTACAAACACCAGCGTTGTTTACAAACACCAGCGTTGTTTACAAACACCAGCGTTGTTTACAAACACCAGAGTTGTTTACAAACACCAGCGTTGTTTACAAACACCAGCGTTGTTTACAAACACCAGCGTTGTTTACAAACACCAGCGTTGTTTACAAATACCAGCGTTGTTTACAAACACCAGCGTTTACAAACACCAGCGTTTACAAACACCAGCGTTTACAAACACCAGCGTTGTTTACAAACACCAGCGTTGTTTACAAACACCAGCGTTGTTTACAAACACCAGCGTTGTTTACAAACACCAGCGTTGTTTACAAACACCAGCGTTGTTTACAAACACCAGCGTTGTTTACAAACACCAGCGTTGTTTACAAACACCAGCGTTGTTTACAAACACCAGAGTTGTTTACAAACACCAGCGTTGTTTACAAACACCAGCGTTGTTTACAAACACCAGCGTTGTTTACAAACACCAGCGTTGTTTACAAACACCAGAGTTGTTTACAAACACCAGAGTTGTTTACAAACACCAGCGTTGTTTACAAACACCAGAATTGTTTACAAACACCAGCGTTTACAAATACCAGCGTTGTTTACAAACACCAGCGTTTACAAACACCAGCGTTGTTTACAAACACCAGCGTTGTTTACAAACACCAGCGTTGTTTACAAACACCAGCGTTGTTTACAAACACCAGCGTTGTTTACAAACACCAGCGTTGTTTACAAACATCAGCGTTGTTTACAAACACCAGCGTTGTTTACAAACACCAGCGTTGTTTACAAACACCAGCGTTTACAAATACCAGCGTTGTTTACAAACACCAGCGTTGTTTACAAACACCAGCGTTGTTTACAAACACCAGCGTTGTTTACAAACACCAGCGTTGTTTACAAACACCAGCGTTGTTTACAAACACCAGCGTTGTTTACAAACACCAGCGTTGTTTACAAACACCAGCGTTTACAAATACCAGCGTTGTTTACAAACACCAGCGTTGTTTACAAACACCAGCGTTGTTTACAAACACCAGCGTTGTTTACAAACACCAGCGTTGTTTACAAACACCAGCGTTGTTTACAAACACCAGCGTTGTTTACAAACACCAGCGTTTACAAATACCAGCGTTGTTTACAAACACCAGCGTTGTTTACAAACACCAGCGTTGTTTACAAACACCAGCGTTGTTTACAAACACCAGCGTTGTTTACAAACACCAGCGTTGTTTACAAACACCAGCGTTGTTTACAAACACCAGCGTTGTTTACAAACACCAGCGTTTACAAATACCAGCGTTGTTTACAAACACCAGCGTTGTTTACAAACACCAGCGTTGTTTACAAACACCAGCGTTGTTTACAAACACCAGCGTTTACAAATACCAGCGTTGTTTACAAACACCAGCGTTGTTTACAAACACCAGCGTTGTTTACAAACACCAGCGTTGTTTACAAACACCAGCGTTGTTTACAAACACCAGCGTTGTTTACAAACACCAGCGTTGTTTACAAACACCAGCGTTGTTTACAAACACCAGCGTTGTTTACAAACACCAGCGTTGTTTACAAACACCAGCGTTGTTTACAAACACCAGCGTTGTTTACAAACACCAGCGTTGTTTACAAACACCAGCGTTGTTTACAAACACCAGCGTTGTTTACAAACACCAGCGTTGTTTACAAACACCAGCGTTGTTTACAAACACCAGCGTTGTTTACAAACACCAGCGTTGTTTACAAACACCATTGTTTACAAACACCAGAGTTGTTTACAAACACCAGCGTTGTTTACAAACACCAGCGTTGTTTACAAACACCAGCGTTCCTCTATACATCTGACTCCACACAATAAAATGTTTTAGTGATCAGTTTGATAACTTTTAAAATGCAAAACAAAGGGAGCAATTATTATTACGTTTACGCAACATTGTTATACCTAATGGTAATGGTCTTAATAATGTCCATAAATGAGTTTGTAACTAGATAAGAACAAAAGTCAATGTGATAATGGCGTAAAATGCCGACAAGAAGTTAAGACACAGCTACAACAGTTAGGTAGCTTTATTCCGAAAAGTTTCGCCTACACAGCAGCCTTCTTCAGTGAATACAGTGACAGCCAATACGAAAACAACAGAAACAATGGTCGGTAGAGATTATCTATTTGTCCAATACTACTGCTGTCTCCGTACTGGTCACCTCTGTATTCGACTGAAGAGGCCCACTATGTAGGCGAAATTTTTCGGAATGATACCAAATTGTTGCAGTCTTAAAAGAAGAGAAGAGTAAGTGCTCATTGACTCCATGCCTAATTTTACTATCATCCAGGGTGAGTGGAGAGGAGAGCGGGATTATAAAATACACCATAAGACAGTACACTGGAGCGCCCCACCTGAACAAAACTATCTGATACAGCACCTCGCCTACATTTCGAAGCACAGTGTTCCAAACTATGGAGCAAAACTCTTCTCCAGGCCGAGGGACTGACCACCTCAAAACTGTCTTCGAGGCTGATTACATATTTACATCTCTACAGCTTCTGTATTCACATGTGCAAAACTTAGGAAACATTTCTCCACACGGCTTCATCTGTCTAATACCAAGAATGGTGAAGATCAGGAGTTTGAGGTAAGCAGTCCCTCAGTCGTAGTCGATGTAATCTATCTTGATAAGAATACAACACATGGTAGGTATATGTCTGTCAGGAAACAGGGCAAGTGTTTCCTGACGCGAATCTTAGTCATATAACCCACAGTTGGAGCTGTTGGTCATCTGACCAAGGACTTCCGCTGCCTTACCGATTCACCTCTTAAAAAATCATAGTTATGATTATAACCATTACATAGTTACTTTCAGAGTACAGCACATACGCGAAGGGGCTTATATATTATAGACAGATAAAGTGACGTAGTCGTAGCGGTGTCACCTTGGACAAATCCACAGGTGGAGTAGACAATGCCAACAGGTCAGGCAAGCGTAGAATTTCCTGTATCAAGATCCCAAGATGTAGCTGTGTTTGACACCAATGTAGATAAATGGTTCAGAGAACCCACAATTTTATTCCTAAAATGGTTTGGTATTTTTTTCTGTACAACAGCTTGAGTATGTCTTCTGAACAACAATTTTTAATGGCTGATGCAACTTACGGAGAAAAATTATACCGTTTGTATTTTGGTGTAGGTGTAAATCTGCCAGTTTCATGTAATAACTGGAGAATGTGTGTCATCAGTGCCTTCCGAACCTCAGCGCTGTTAACTTGGTAATGCAACTTTGGAGCGACTTCAAACTTAAAATACTGGAAGATTCTGAAACATTGTTGTGTGATAACTAAATAATGTCTTGTTTGATGGTCATTAAAATGTCACAAGTTTGTGTTTCTTAATGGAAGGTTCGAGTTACCGTTGGTGCCAAGTTTACAATAACTTATCACCAGTCTGGTGCCAGGTGCCAGGCATCCCGGGGTATGGCAGTGACCGTCTAGCTTCAGCTAGTTCCCATACTTATTCTAGGATCATAAGAACATAAGGAGGAGCACTGCAGCAGGCTTACTGGCCCATGCTAAGCAGGTCCAAGTTACCTACTGGCCCACGCCTGTCAGGTTCAAGTCACATGCACTTAAAAGGTGGCTTAAGTAGTGCGTACTTTGATGCGACGTGTGCAGGTTCGAGTCCTGCTGTGGACCAAGAGATAATGTTTGTTTTATGGAAGAAATTGGGATTATCATCCATGCGGTAACCTGTTAATGCCTCTGCAGACTGGCATCAAATCCTCAATGCTGATATTTAACCACATTAGAAACTTGTGTCTCACTCTGCACCGTTTTTATTTCCATCGAGGTAGAAAGGTTTGTGCTTATGGTATTCTGCGATACCTTACTCGTCTCGCACACTGACATATAACGATGTACTGTGTAACAGTAGCTACCTTGTGCGTTGTAGCAGGACACAACCTTCCCACTGTCACAGTGTTATCCATATGAAATTATACAAGTATGACTCAACACGTGAGCAACACACAAGGGTAAACCCACGCGCATATATAAATGTATGTAAGCCAGTACACACCCTAAACACCACACACACACACACACACACACACGTACGTGCATATACGCCCATTGTGTGGGAGGTACATCCATTGGTTGCAGGAGACGAGCCTTAGCTCCTGGTCCTGCCCCTCCTAGTCTCACTGGGCCCTATCGTACCTCTTCTTAAAACTATTTAGGAAGTCTGCCTCTATCATTTCTTCGTCAAGGCCATTTCACTTCCGCCCATCCTGAGATTTAAGAAATACTTCCTGACATCCCTGTGACTCATCTGTGTCCTTAACGTCCAGCTGTGCCCCCCAATACCAGTTTCTTGCCTCTCAAACAGCCTCCCGGTCTGTCTAATCAATTCTGAATATTGTGTATGTTATGTCTCCCCTGTTCCTTCACTTCTCGAGGGTCCTTAGATTCAATTGCTTGAGCCTCACCTGGTAATTCGTACACCTTACCTATGGCACCAGTCTTGTTACATACCTCTGCATTTCCTCTGGTGAGCTTTCCACACTTGCTTTCTCAGGTGTGCGTTCCACACCTGAGGATGTCAAAACTATCACCTCTGAATGTATTATACAAGTTAATGTTAGCACTGGAACAAATGTCAAGTTGCTGGCCACAAGTACCAAGTTGTTGGCTGCAAGTGTCAAGTTGCTGGCTACAAGTACCAAGTTGTTGGCTGCAAGTGTGAAGTTGCTGGCTACAAGTACCAAGTTGTTGGCTGCAAGTGTGAAGTTGCTGGCTACAAGTACCAAGTTGTTGGCTGCAAGTGTCAAGTTGCTGGCTACAAGTACCAAGTTGCTGACTACAAGTGTCAAGTTGTTGGCTACAAGTATCAAGTTGTTGGCTACAAGTATCAAGTTGTTGGCTACAAGTATCAAGTTGTTGGCTACAAGTATCAAGTTGTTGGCTACAAGTATCAAGTTGTTGGGTACAAGTGCCAAGTTGCTGACTACAAGTGTCAAGTTGTTGGCTACAAGTACCAAGCTGCTGACTACAAGTATCAAGTTGTTGGCTACAAGTATCAAGTTGTTGGCTACAAGTGTCAAGTTGCTGGCTACAAGTAATAAGAAGTTGCTGACTACAAGTGTCAAGTTCGCTACAAGTGTCAAGTTGATGGCTACAAGTATCAAGTTGTTCGCTACAAGTGTCAAGTTGTTGGCTACAAGTGTCAAGTTGTTGGCTACAAGTATCAAGTTGTTGGCTACAAGTGTCAAGTTGTTGGCTACAAGTATCAAGTTGTTGGCTACAAGTGTCAAGTTGCTGGCTACAAGTAATAAGAAGTTGCTGACTACAAGTGTCAAGTTGTTGGCTACAAGTATCAAGTTGATGGCTACAAGTATCAAGTTGTTGGCTACAAGTGTCAAGTTGTTCGCTACAAGTGTCAAGTTGATGGCTACAAGTATCAAGTTGTTGGCTACAAGTGTCAAGTTGTTGGCTACAAGTGTCAAGTTGTTGGCTACAAGTATCAAGTTGTTGGCTACAAGTGTCAAGTTGTTGGCTACAAGTATCAAGTTGTTGGCTACAAGTGTCAAGTTGCTGGCTACAAGTAATATGAAGTTGCTGACTACAAGTGTCAAGTTGTTGGCTACAAGTGTCAAGTTGTTGGCTACAAGTATCAAGTTGTTGGCTACAAGTATCAAGTTGTTGGCTACAAGCGTCAAGTTGTTGGCTACAAGTACTAAGATGCTGGCTACAAGTACCAAGTTGTTGGTTACAAGTACCAAGTTGTTGGCTACAAGTATCAAGTTGTTGGCTACAAGTACCAAGTTGTTGGCTACAAGTACCAAGTTGTTGGCTACAAGTACCAAGTTGTTGGCTACAAGTACCAAGTTGTTGGCTACAAGTACCAAGTTGTTGGCTACAGGTACCAAGTTGTTGGCTACAGGTACCAAGTTGCTGGCTACAAATACCAAGTTGTTGGCTACAAATACCAAGTTGTAGGCTACAAGTACCAAGTTGTAGGCTACAAGTACCAAGTTGTAGGCTACAAGTACCAAGTTGTTGGCTACAAGTGCCAAGTTGTTGGCTACAAGTGCCAAGTTGTTGGCTACAACTTGGTACTTGTAGCCAACAACTTGATACTTATACATGTAGTAACCATGTAGTAGTGTACAGTACTGTACATGTAGTAACCTTGTAGTAGTGTACAGTACTGTACATGTAGTAACCTTGTAGTAGTGTACAGTACATGTAGTAACCAACAACTTGATACTTATACATGTAGTAACCTTGTAGTAGTGTACAGTACTGTACATGTAGTAACCTTGTAGTAGTGTACAGTACTGTACATGTAGTAACCTTGTAGTAGTGTACAGTACTGTACATGTAGTAACCTTGTAGTAGTGTACAGTACATGTAGTAACCTTGTAGTAGTGTACAGTACTGTACATGTAGTAACCTTGTAGTAGTGTACAGTACTGTACATGTAGTAACCTTGTAGTAGTTTACCTTACTATGCATGTAGTAACCTTGTAGTAGTGTACCTTACTATGCATGTCGTAACCTTGTAGTAGTGTACAGTACTGTGTATGTCGTAACCTTGTAGTAGTGTACAGTACTGTACATTATCCGGGTATTCAAGTATTTATGGTTACAAAGATAGTCTGGTGTCCTGGTACTGGCTCCTGCCACTTGGTGGAGTCACTGGCTACTATCCTGGTGAGCCGTCATTCTTATTCTTAGAAGTATATATGGAGTGTGACTCAGCTACACACTCGTCAAGGTCATCCACCTTCCTGACCTCCCTCAGGATCAAGAAATACCTGAACATCACTGTGGCTCATCTATAACTGACAACTGTGCCCTTGTTTACTCGTTTCTCGCCTCACGATGATTATCATTATTCACTTTATGAAGTCTCCTCTGGTCCTTCTGTCCTCCAGGGTCGTTAGATTTCATTCCTTCAGCCTTCCCTCTTATCTCCTACTCATTACCTCTGCCACTAGTGTCGTGGGATACTTCTACAGTGTCAGAGCCTCTAATGTTGTCAGGTTCAGTTACTTTAGTTTCTCTCTAGTTTATTTCCCTGGGTTCTAGGTTTAGTCTTGTTGCAAGCCGCTGCACTTTCTCCAGTTTCTTTATGTGCTTTATCAGGTGTGGGTTGCGTGTGCGCGCGCGCGCGCATGTGTGTGCAGGTGATAAGATTTTTTTTTTTTCATAGTTTTAACCTGGAGTGTTAGCCACTCAGATCAACCCAATAAAGTCAGTGCGTCATCAAGAACTGTCTTATTCCCATTATAATCCTTTAATACTGTCCTACCAGGATGCCACCCACACCAGTCGACTAACACCCAGGTATCTACTGACTGCTAGGTGAACAGTGACAGCAGGTGTAAGAAAACCTGGCCAACGTTTCCATCCATACCGGTGATTGAACCAGGGACACTCAGTGTGTGAGGTAAGTGCGCTGCCAACCATGTGAGCGCGTGTGGCGTGTTTTGAAGACTGTACGTTGTGTACTCAATAGTGTGTGTATGACGGTGCATTATTTGTACCAAACTAGCCTAGCGACCTGGTGGTCTCTTAATAAATTAACGCACCCTAGTCCTACCCAACCTGGGTCAGCCTACACTCTCACCAGGCTACTGAAAATATATATTCTTAACAATATACTTTAATAATGTCGAGAGGCCATTGCAACAATGAATTTGTGTTATTTCTATACGTATTCTTAAGTTATATAATCTAGTCCAAATAACCATATATATATATATATATATATATATATATATATATATATATATATATATATATATATATATATATATATATATATATATATATATATGTCGTGCCGAATATGTAAAACTGGTCAATTAGCAATAACTCATTTAAAATAAAGTCTTTTCTAAAATTTCCTTTTATACGTATAAAGATATATTTTTTTCATTAATATTGATGTAAAAATTTATAATTTTGCACCAAAGGAATCTTAGAAAACTTACCTAACCTTATTATAACAAGAACAATTTATTTTAGCCTAACCCAACTAAATATATTTTAGATTTGTTTACAATAATTTAATACTAAACAAACACAGTGAAATATATTTTTTTTCGTTAGGTTCAGAATGATTTTGGCGAAATTATTGCATACACAAATTTTCACTTGTCCTATATGGCAAGATGAGCGTTGCTATTTAAGCCAAGATCGCAAGTTCTGCCTATTCGGCACGACATATATATATATATATATATATATATATATATATATATATATATATATATATATATATATATATATATATATATATATATATATACATACACACACACACACACACGTGTGTGTGTGTGTGTATCGTGCCGAATAGGTAAAACTAGTCAATTTGCAAGAACTCATTTAAAATTAAGTCCTTTCTAAAATTTTCTCCTATACGTTTAGGGATATATATTTTTCATTTATGTTAATGTAAAATTTGATAATTTTGTACCAAAAGAACCTTAGAAAACTTACCTAACCTTATTACAATAAGCTCAATTTAAATTAGCATAATCCAACTAAATATATTTTTGACAATTTTACAATAATTTACTAATAAACAAACAATGAAATATATTTTTTTTCGTTAGGCTCAGAATGATTTTTGAGAACTTACTGCATACACAAATTTTCGCTTGCCTTAATCGGCAAGAACAGCGTTACTATTTAAGCCAAAATCGCAAGTTTTACCTATTCGGCACGACATATATATACATATACATATCAGAGAGAGCGCAAGAGAAAGAGCAAGCGAGAGGGGAGAGAGGGGAGGGGGAGGGAGAGACGGGGGGGTGAGATCGCGGCAAGCAGGATTCGAACCCACTTATGTTGCTGTTCAGGAGTGTGACTTAGCTCCCTATGTGCCGCGTTAGTCCACTCAGTTACAAATGCCTCAGTACGCCAGGCAGCCTGGTTACAAGCACACCAGTGAGCCTCAGGCATGGTTACCAGATATTTCATTCTCCTCCTGTATGTTCTGGTCTGGTGCACTGATACAGCATCGCTCGTGAGGTCACAACATACAGGACAATACAATGGCTCACGAAATCGTAATACAATGGCTGGAGAGCATGTCTGAGGTGTACGGGTGTGCCCGGCGCTAGGAAGAAGCATGGCTGGTGACCAGGCTACCTAGCATTGTGATGCATCTGTAACCGAGTGGTCTGAGGCATCATGGTGCAACACCAACAAATGTGGGGATCGAATCTTGCTGACCGCAATCTTTGTATATATCCTTCTGCTTGTTCCTGCATGGTGCAGAAACTGGGCCTCTACTGGGCGGAACAGAGCCCTATACAACCCCTCTACCACTCACATTAATAAAGGTCATCAACCACTATCAGTCATCAACCACCAATGCAAGCATCAACCACTATCTTTAATTAACCTGGGGTATCTTTATAATAAAGATACTCAGGTTGTAAATATATCTTATTTATCAACTTGTCAGAAGGGATACAAAAAATGAGGTGATAACCATTAACTAGAGCCCAACATGAGCAAGCAGCATTACCAGCATCAAGCAGCATTACCAGCATCAAGCAGCATTACCAGCATCAAGCAGCATTACCAGCATCAAGCAGCATTACCAGCATCAAGCAGCATTACCAGCATCAAGCAGCATTACCAGCATCAAGCAGCATTACCAGCATCAAGCACCATTACTAGCATCAAGCAGCATTACCAGCATCAAGCAGCATTACCAGCATCAAGCAGCATTACCAGCATCAAGCAGCATTACCAGCATCAAGCAGCATTACCAGCATCAAGCAGCATTACTAGCATCAAGCAGCATTACCAGCATCAAGCAGCATTACCAGCATCAAGCAGCTTTACCAGCATCAAGCAGCATTACCAGCATCAAGCAGCATTACCAGCATCAAGCAGTATTACCAGCATCAAGCAGTATTACCAGCATCAAGCAGCATTACCAGCATCAAGCAGTATTACCAGCATCAAGCAGCATTACCAGCATCAAGCAGCATTACCAGCATCAAGCAGCATTACCAGCATCAAGCAGCATTACTAGCATCAAGCAGCATTACCAGCATCAAGCAGCATTACCAGCATCAAGCAGCTTTACCAGCATCAAGCAGCATTACCAGCCTCAAGCAGCATTACCAGCCTCAAGCAGCATTACCAGCATCAAGCAGTATTACCAGCATCAAGCAGCATTACCAGCATCAAGCAGTATTACCAGCATCAAGCAGCATTACCAGCATCAAGCAGCATTACCAGCATCAAGCAGCTTTACCAGCATCAAGCAGCATTACCAGCCTCAAGCAGCATTACCAGCATCAAGCAGTATTACCAGCATCAAGCAGCATTACCAGCATCAAGCAGTATTACCAGCATCAAGCAGCATTACCAGCATCAAGCAGCATTACCAGATTCAAGCAGCATTACCAGCATCAAGCAGCATTACCAGCATCAAGCAGCATTACCAGCCTCAAGCAGCATTACCAGCCTCAAGCAGCATTACCAGCATCAAGCAGTATTACCAGCATCAAGCAGCATTGCCAGCATCAAGCAGCATTACCAGCATCAAGCAGCATTACCAGCATCAAGCAGTATTACCAGCATCAAGCAGCATTACCAGCATCAAGCAGTATTACCAGCATCAAGCAACACCATCACCAGCATCAAGCAGCATCACCAGCATCAAGCACCATTACCAGCATCAAGCAGCACCATTGCCAGCATCAAGCACCATTACCAGCATCAAGCACCATTACCAGCATCAAGCACCATTACCAGCATCAAGCAGCATTACCAGCATCAAGCAGTATTACCAGCATCAAGCAGCATTACCAGCATCAAGCAGCATTACCAGCATCAAGCAGTATTACCAGCATCAAGCAGCATTACCAGCATCAAGCAGCATTACCAGCATCAAGCAGCATTACCAGCATCAAGCAGCATTACCAGCATCAAGCAGGATTACCAGCATCAAGCCGCATTACCAGCATACCAGCCTCAAGCAGCATTACCAGCCTCAAGCAGCATTACCAGCATCAAGCAGTATTACCAGCATCAAGCAGCATTACCAGCATCAAGCAGTATTACCAGCATCAAGCAGCATTACCAGCATCAAGCAGCATTACCAGCATCAAGCAGCATTACCAGCATCAAGCAGCATTACCAGCCTCAAGCAGCATTACCAGCCTCAAGCAGCATTACCAGCATCAAGCAGTATTACCAGCATCAAGCAGCATTACCAGCATCAAGCAGTATTACCAGCATCAAGCAGCATTACCAGCATCAAGCAGCATTACCAGCATCAAGCAGCATTACCAGCATCAAGCAGCATTACAGCCTCAAGCAGCATTACCAGCCTCAAGCAGCATTACCAGCATCAAGCAGTATTACCAGCATCAAGCAGCATTACCAGCATCAAGCAGTATTACCAGCATCAAGCAGCATTACCAGCATCAAGCAGCATTACCAGCATCAAGCAGCATTACCAACATCAAGCAGCATTACCAGCATCAAGCAGCATTACCAGCCTCAAGCAGCATTACCAGCCTCAAGCAGCATTACCAGCATCAAGCAGTATTACCAGCATCAAGCAGCATTACCAGCATCAAGCAGTATTACCAGCATCAAGCAGCATTACCAGCATCAAGCAGCATTACCAGCATCAAGCAGCATTACCAGCATCAAGCAGCATTACCAGCATCAAGCACCATTACCAGCATCAAGCACCATTACCAGCATCAAGCTGCATTACCAGCATCAAGCAGCATCACCAGCAGCTTTACCAGCATACCAGCATCAAGCAGCATCAAGCAGCATACCAGCATCAAGCAGCATTACCAGCATCAAGCAGCTTTACCAGCATCAAGCAGCATCAAGCAGCATTACCAGCATCAAGCAGCATTACCAGCATCAAGCAGCTTTACCAGCATCAAGCAGCATTACCAGCATCAAGCAGCATTACCAGCATCAAGCAGCATTACCAGCATCAAGCAGCATTACCAGCATCAAGCACCATTACCAGCATCAAGCACCATCACCAGCATCAAGCACCATCACCAGCATCAAGCACCATCACCAGCATCAAGCAGCATTACCAGCATCAAGCACCATTACCAGCATCAAGCATTACCAGCATCAAGCACCATCACCAGCATCAAGCATTACTAGCATCAAGCACCATCACCAGCATCAAGCACCATTACCAGCATCAAGCACCATCACAAGCATCAAGCACCATCACCAGCATCAAGCAGCATTACCAGCATCAAGCAGCATTACCAGCATCAAGCAGCATTACCAGCATCAAGCAGCATTACCAGCATCAAGCAGCATTACCAGCATCAAGCAGGATTACCAGCATCAAGCAGCATTACCAGCATCAAGCAGCATTACCAGCATCAAGCAGCATTACCAGCATCAAGCAGCATTACCAGCATCAAGCAGCATTACCAGCATCAAGCAGCATTACCAGCATCAAGCAGCATTACCAGCATCAAGCAGCATTACCAGCATCAAGCAGCATTACCAGCATCAAGCAGCATTACCAGCATCAAGCAGCATTACCAGCATCAAGCAGCATTACCAGCATCAAGCAGCATCACCAGCATCAAGCACCATCACCAGCATCAAGCACCATCACCAGCATCAAGCACCATCACCAGCATCAAGCACCATCACCAGCATCAAGCACCATCACCAGCATCAAGCACCATCACCAGCATCAAGCAGCACCATCACAAACACCTACTTGTTCCCCCATACAGGAAGAGAACTAAGAGTCAGACTAGAGGAGCTAGTGGTGCTGTGCTGAGGCATCAAGCAACATTTGTTAGTGGGTCAATGTCCTGTCCTGGTCTATTGATCTAGCCACCAACCACGCTGCATTGTACCACCTTTCCACACCACCACTTCACTTTCCATCCATCTTCCGTGTAACATTGCTCAAAATATCGAACCAAGACAACACTATCAGCTATGGATTCAAACTGGAGCAATTTTGCTTATCAAAAGGGTATAGAAACGCAGTGGTTTGGCAATAAAGTTGTAAATGAGTGGAAGAGACTCCCAAGGAGCGTCGTTAAGATGTATTGTGGCTAGTTTTAACGACAGATCGGGCAGGTACACTAGTTGAAGAGGTTGCGTGTGAGTAAGACCTGCCTAGCATGGACCAGTCGGCAATGTGGATGACATGTGACTACAACAACAAAATCCTTGACCTTCTAAACGACACCCAAAATTCCCAGCCCATTACAGAGTGACACCTGGATGTATAAACCAAGATTTTTCCTAGAACACCAAAAAACGCCGCATCCTTTGTAGTTCTGAAGAGTGTAAGAAACTTTTAAACCGGTTACCAGGATAACCTAAACCAGCCAGGTTACATGGACTCTCAGAGAGAAACCTGGTATTCCTGTGTCTGACAGGTTGTACATGAATGGTATTCCTATCCGTCCTAACACTACCAGTACTGAAGTGCTCCTCACACACCAGCTACACACCTACACTACAGTTTACTCAACATATTAGGCTAGGTACCATGATCCTTACTAATCCTAAAATGTTATTCAAAATAGGCTAGGTACCATGATCCTTACTAATCCTAAAATGTTATTCAAATTAGGCTAGGTACCATGATCCTTACTAATCCTAAAATGTTATTCAAATTAGGCTAGGTACCATGATCCTTATTAATCCTAAAATGTTATTCAAATTAGGCTAGGTACCATGATCCTTACTAATCCTAAAATGTTATTCAAATTAGGCTAGGTACCATGATCCTTACTAATCCTAAAATGTTATTCAATCTGTTCTGGAAGCATATTTGTGTTCATTTACACACACGTTCTCCACATGAAACTTTATATATAATACCTCTAGAAGTTCCTTCTTGATTTTGTGTGGTAATTTTGTGCCCCGAGTATCTTGAATGATTTACAGTTATAAGGAGAAAAGTACAGTAAACTCTTACTGCTACCAAGAAGGGCCAGAATAACAAGAGAAAGATGATCCCACAGTTGTCTGTACTACACAACATTGTTCACAATCAAGGCACTCTCCACTTACCAATTTTGACAAAAATATTAATATGGCACTGGTACTGACATTAATATGGCACTGATACTAACAACATTAATATGGCACTGATACTAACAACATTAATATGGCACTGGCTAACAAACTTGAAGAAAATCTTCTCAAATCTGAACACTGGTAGTGTCCCCCATATAGAAGACTAACCCTCTTAAAATTATTGAATTATATTCGTATTATGAGTGCTTGAGAGTTTTGTAAATTATGAACACTGGCAACGAGCAATACCCACGCTCGTTCAAACCAGACGGAGAGAGAGAGAGAGAGAGAGAGAGAGAGAGAGACAGAGAAAGAGACAGAGACAGAGAGAGACAGAGAGACAGAGACAGAGAGAGAGAGAGAGAGAGAGAGAGAGAGAGAGATAGCAAGAGAGAGAGAGAGCAAGAGATTGAGAGAGAGAGAGAGAGAGAGAGAGAGAGAGAGAGACAGAGAGAGAGAGAGAGAGAGAGAGAGAGAGAGAGAGAGAGAGAGAGAGAGAGAGAGAGAGAGAGAGAGAGAGAGAGAGAGAGAGAGAGAGAGAGACAGAGAGAGACAGAGAGACAGAGAGAGAGAGAGAGAGAGAGAGAGAGAGAGAGAGAGAGAGAGAGAGAGAGAGAGAGAGAGAGAGAGAGAGAGAGAGACAGAGACAGAGAGAGAGAGAGACAGAGAGAGAGAGAGAGAGAGAGAGAGAGAGAGAGAGAGAGAGAGACAGAGAGAGAGAGAGAGAGAGAGAGAGAGAGAGAGAGACAGAGAGAGACAGAGACAGAGACAGAGACAGAGACAGAGACAGAGAGAGAGAGAGAGAGAGAGAGAGAGAGAGAGAGAGAGAGAGAGAGAGACAGAGACAGACAGAGAGAGAGAGAGAGAGACAGAGAGAGAGAGCAGAGAGAGTGAGAGAGAGAGAGAGAGAGACAGAGAGAGAGAGAGAGAGAGAGAGAGAGAGAGAGAGAGAGAGAGAGACAGAGGGACAGAGAGAGACAGATACAGAGAGACAGATACAGAGAGAGAAACAGAGACAGAAAGAGAGAGAGAGAGAGAGATATAGAGAGAGAGAGACAGAGAGAGAGAGAGAGAGAGAGAGAGAGAGAGAGAGAGAGAGAGAGAGAGAGAGACAGAGAGAGACAGAGAGAGACAGAGAGACAGAGAGAGACATAGAGAGACAGAGACAGGCAGGGCGGAGGAGGTGGTGTTGCTGTGTGCTTCTCTAAAAGTGTTCATGCCCAGCACATAGATGTTGCCACCCCTACACATCTTGAAATGATGTTCTTCAAGCTCTGTATAAATACACTAGTACCTCTGTACTAGCATGTGCAATGTACAGACCTCAGTGGCAACATGCAGACCCTATCAACTTCCTAATGGAAAATAATGACTCCCTTCTGCTACAACACAACTGTCAACATATTATAATTGTTGGTGACCTCAACCAGCACCTTATACAGAGGACTTTGATGACCTTCTTGCAGTGTTTGACATGAGAAACTTTGTTGATTTCCCTACTCATATCTCTGGCTCCTCCCTTGACCCAGTAGTGAGTGATCTGGCAGAAGGCATAGTCCTTGTCAACCCCTCAGGTACGTTGGATCGTCTGACCACAAGGCTGTTTTACCACCACTTAAGATCCCAACAGAACGAGGGTGAGGAGTCCACACGCACAACCTGGCTAATGGGAAAGAGGTAATTGGCCAGCCCTTTGCTCTGAGCTCGCCACCACCGACTGGAATGCTCTTCTCCAGGGGATGTTGACAACCAAGTAGAAAGCCTTCACTGGACATCCATAATCTGCAACAGAACACATTCCTCACCGGCAATATGTGACAAAGCCTACAGATCAGCCTTGGTTTGGCTTTCGTTGTAGAGAGGCTGCTACTGCTAAGTACAAAGCATGGCGAAGGTATAAGAGACATCCTACCACCTATGCGGAACTTGCACATGCAAGCCTGTAGGCATATGGGTGATGTTCAAAAGTGGGCCATTGCTAAATGGGAGTTGGACACTAAAAGAAAGTTAGCATCAGGTAGGGTAGGCTCCAAAACCTGGTGGTCCTGGTCAGGACAGACAAGGTTATCTGCCTGATGAACTTATTCCACCTCTAAATCGACAGGATGGGACCACCTCTACTAGTAGTCAAGAAAGAAAGCGGACCTCTTTGCTGAACACTTTGCTGCCAAAATGCAAGTTCCTGATCCAGCAAGGGACCCTCCTTGGCTAGCTGCAAGAACTGTGTCAAAACTGTCAGGGGTGACAATAAGGCAGGAGGAGGTGCATTTCCTTCTTAAATCCACTTGACCAAGAAAGGCTGTGGGCCCCAGACAAGTTGAGCCCAAGATTGTTGAGAAGATGTGCAGACCAGCTAGCAGCACCTCTAACTCGCATCTTTCAGCACTGCCTAGTACAGTGCAAATGGCCCTCTCCATGGAAAGAGGCAAATGTAGTCCCTGTTCACAAAAAGAAAGAGCAGAGCAGAAATCAGCAACTACAGACCAGTGTCACTCCTGTCAATCACTGGTAAGATCCTTGAGACAATAATCTCAAGACAAATGACAGATTTTTTGACTACCACTCACTACTTTGTGATCGTCAATATGGCTTCAGGAAAGGTTACTCTGCTGCTGATCTGTTGTTAAACCTCTCCACTAAGTGGCACCAGTCACTGGATGAATCCAAAGTCAGCTGTGTGGTAGCACTGGACATTGCTGGCGCTTTCGACCAGGTGTGGCACCAGGGCCTCTTAGCAAAACTTCAAGCACTGGGAATTGCAGGCTCTACGCTATGTCTCCTCAGTGATTACCTTCATGGTAGATCTCTAAGTGTAGTCCTCATTGGAACGGAATCAACAAGACATCCTATTGGGGACAAGCGTTCCACAAGGAAGTGTGCTGGGTCCACTGTTATGGAATGTCTACTTCAACGACCTTCTTCATCTCATCCCAGAATCACATGCATATGCAGACGACTGTACACTGACATTCACTTATCCAAGAGAAGAAATGCCAGCTGCTCTAAGCTACATCAATCACCAGCTGAGAGCTATATCAGCTTGGAAATAGATGGCAAGTAACATTTGCACCTGAGAAAAGCAAATGATGATCGTCTCTAGGCACCATGATGGTAATGCTGGTGCAGTAGTAAGGATGAATGGGAGGATGTTGGCACCTGGAGAAAGTTGATATCCTTGGGGTGGAAAGAAATTTGACTCCAAACTAACCATGAAGAACCATGTTGTAAATCTTGCAAACAAGGCAGCCAGGAAAGCTTACAGCACTTCGCCGTATCTCGCATCTGCTTGACAGTAGGGGTTGCAAGATACTGTATGAGACACAAAGTACGCTCGCACCTTGGGTATGCTCCACTTTCTTGGTTTGCCTGTCCCCCTCTCATCTGCGACTGCTTGACAGAGTAGAGAACAGAGCAAGACGTCTCATCTCTCGCCTGGACCCATCCTGGATAGATCTGTCATTTCAGCAGAGCCTTCAACACATAGGAGGGATGTGGGTGGCCTTACTGTTATGTACAAGGCCAATATTGTCAAAATACCACACTTGGATCCACTTCGAGGACAGCGCGAAACAAGCTTTTATGCCACAAGACGGGCAGAAAGCAGCAACTTCACTCTGGCTGTACCCTTCTCCAGAACATCACTCCATCTGAGATCATACATACCCAGGATGACTCAGGTATGGAACACATTCATACAGCATAATGATGTCAACGAGATAACGTCAGTTGATCAAATGAAAATGCTGGCCCACAGATGGCTCCAACTTCATCCTGTTCCCTACTTGTATGTCTCATAACAATAAAAAATGCTTTCAAATGAGCTGATGTAGGTAACAGCTCTTGGACTTGTCAATAAAGGTAGGAATCCTTAACCTGTAAATAGCTTGTCAATAAAGCTAGGATCCTTAACCTTGTCAAACCATGTAGAGAGAGAGAGAGAGAGAGAGACAGAGAGAAGAGAGAGAGAGAGAGAGAGAGAGAGAGAGACAGAGACAGAGACAGAGACAGAGACAGAGACAGAGACAGAGAGAGAGAGAGAGAGAGAGAGAGAGAGAGAGAGAGAGAGAGAGCAAAGTAATATCAATCTTGTTTTAGCAAGCTGGGATATATTAGGAGTGTGTCGCTACCTTATTCTACAGTGAGGAACAAAACCTGTTTTCCTTGACGTATTCCATCACGCAGAAGATGGAGCCCATCATCACTACCATGGCCGCCACCAGTGCCCCCTCTACCACCACCACCATCGGGGAGCCACAAACTGTTAATGTGTCAGCTAGAGCTGGAAGACTTTAACTAGACAATGAGTATCGTCAAGTATTCCAGTGAAGGTTTATGGGGTAGAGCGTCTCAAAAGTCTTCCAACAGAGCTACAGCTGCTGAGAGTTGGTAATTGTCTTCTCTCAAGACGACCTATTATAAACACAGGGTAAATGTAAATTTAGGGAAGATATATCCATCATACGAGTGGGGGCAACAAAAATTATGTATAGGAGACAGAGGAAAAGACGGGGACAAGATATAAAGAGGAGGGAGAGAGTGGGTGGAAGATGGAGGGAGGGGGAGGGAGTGAAAGGTGTGTGTGTGTGTGTGTGTGTGTGTGTGTGTGTGTGTGTGTGTGTGTGTGTGTGTGTGTGTGTGTGTGTGTGTGTGTGTGTGTGTGTGAGAGTGTGTAGTCTCATCTCGAGACTTTCCTACTTCAATGCTGGCTTTATTGTTACACTAGTGTGGTGGCACTTCCCGAAGTACCCCGTCAGGAAACTCTTCCCCGTCTGCTGAAGAACTAATCACCACCACTTGACAGCAGACGGGAAAGTAGAAGACTACAGGAAAGACAGAGTAAAGAAAAAATTGTTGTACTGTATGTTGGTAGTGATAGTGATGAATAAAGACGTTTAATAATTATCTCTTGAGTTACTACACATTTGATACCAAACACCTTTTACGAGGTACCCAACACCAATTTCTTATGCTTCCTGTAACTAAAGTCACGTCTACATATCAAGAAAGATGGCATCGCTGAGATAATGTAGAGCGCGTCAACAAGCAGTCGTTATCGTGTCAGATACTGACATGTAGCTGACCTCCAGGTATTACACAGCTTCACGTCAAGTTATCTCCGTGTGGTAGATGCACAAGTGGCACTACTGCTACCATACACTGACTTACTGCTACCATACACTGGCAGTCACAGATGGAGGCAAATGGTATAGAGTAACAACACGATGGATAAATAAGAGACAAATTCAGTCTAATTCGATCTTTTTTTGACAACGTTTCGCACACAGCAGGCTTTATGAAGTCCTAAAATGATGTACCTGGGAAGATTATAGCATCATGACGTGAAGAGTCAGTTGAGGAATGTTGAAGTTGACTTCTGGGCAAGTTAATGATAGGATGGACAAATATATATGACTGAAGTTGAATTTGAGAAAGACTTGCCTAGCATGGGCCAGTAAACCTGCTGCAGTGCTCCTCCATGCTGTAAGAAACATTTAAAACTGCATGTGTGTCTTACTTATCAACTTGCCGATATTTTATACCACTTTCAACACTCCATGCTACGACCTGCTGGCATTATATACAAGGTAACGATGAAGTGTCCTGGCAAGAAGTTCTCCCATGTTGTACAAACAGTTTTCTGGTAAAAATCTTGGATATACAGACGAGTGATGATTCCAAGAGACGAGTCTTCCTCAGCGATGAGTCGTGCGTCTTTGTAATTGACTGTGGGAATTTTGATGTGAAACACGGGTGTTCAAGTTGTTTGTTCTGCTGACGTATTGGTGTTCAGATAATGTGATATCTGGGAAATAAGTTAAATCAGCTAAGATTACGACACCCATTAATTATTGGGCCTTAAGTCACTTTTTTTTATTCAACAAAATTGGAAACATCAGCGGTGTGTTTATATGGTCTTCTACATTATAGTTACACGGTAGGAATATCAGCATGTTCCATCATGCAGGATGGAGTTGATACAGTGTTAAAACATCTGAGCTGGGAGACCTCAGTAGGACACTGAGGATATCTTCAAGTATATAATAATATCTTGATTGGCTACAAGTACATGTTATACAGGTTAGTTAACATAAGAACATAAGAAAGGAGGAACACTGCAGCAGGCCTGTTGGCCCATACTAGGCAGGTCCTTTACAATTCATCCCACTAACTATACAGGTTAGTTAACTATGAGAGTTTCAAAGGTTTCGCTCCAAGTGAGCTGGAGTCACTATCACTTGGGAATTACCATCTCTTAGACAGTCTATACACAGGAGAGACGGATTCTTTTAAAAAGACATCTCCATTATCAGACCGGAAGTCTTAGGTTGGTGACCCGTCTCGTGGTCTAATAGCGGGGGACAACACTCGCTTCCGCAGAGAAGCAGGAGGCGGCAGGAGGTATCGACAGACATGAATGTTAAGTGATTCACAAGAGAATGAGGAGAGCAGAAGTGCAGAAAGAAATGAGATTACTGATAAACTAATATACAGAAATCACTGCCCTGCCACTAGTCACCATACCTCACACCAAGACAATGAACACAAACTTTTAGGAACGGAGTAAATGGTGGGTGGATGATGGAAGAAAATTAGGGGTAAGGGAGGGCATTAATAGTTTATTTTTGTATCAATATATTATCTTACAATATACATAACAGCATTACACGAGGTGGATTTCATAGTGTTGAGAGTGATGTGGTAGGAAATAGTAAGAGTAGGCAGGACGGGTGTGGTTGTTACGAAGGGAAGCAACACTGATCCATTTACTGGAGGGTGGGAAGACTGGGTCAGCAGAGTACACTGAGTACGAGGCTCACCTCACATGCGGAAACGTCAATACTCTTGCCGTTGTGGGTACACATGTCATTGTACTATACATCAACGTGGCAACAACGCTGCTTCGCGTACTCCACAACTCTCCTCATGGAGTCGTAACTCCACATGTGTCTCACTACGACAGTGGCACCAGCTATACTTAAGTAGTGTAGGTTGGTGGAGTGTGAAGTGTACTAGAGGAGGAGGAGGAGGAGGAGGAGGAGGAGGAGGACGACGACGACGACGAAGAGGAGGAGGAGGAGCAGCAGCAGCAGCCGCAACAGCAGCAACATTAGCAGCAGCAGCAGGAACAGCAGCAGCAGCAACAGTAGCAGCAGCAACAGTAACAGCAGCAACAGTAGCAGCAGCAGCAGCAATAGCAGCAGCAGCAACAGTAGCAGCAGCAACAGTAACAGCAGCAACAGTAGCAGCAGCAACAGTAACAGCAGCAGCAACAGCAACAGTAACAGCAGCAGCAGCAACAGCAACAGTAGCAGCAGCAACAGTAGCAGCAACAACAGTAACAGCAGCAACAGCAGCAGCAACAGTAACAGCAGCAGCCTGGGTGAGTGGTCTCTCACTATCAATGTTCAGTGTTGCTGTGTCACAACCCTCCCTGTCCACTATCCAGGTCTCCCCCCCACCCCATTACCTCTTTCCCTCACCGACATCCCTCTCCTCCCCAACACACCTCCCCTCTCCCCAAACTATTATCCAAACCTCTCTCTCCCCCAAACTCCACCACATCTCCCTCTCCACTACACAACCCCACCGGACCCCCCCCCACACACACACAAGGGGTCACAATTGGAAGTTGAACTCAGATGAATCACAGGGATGTTAGTATTTCTTCAGTCACAGAGTTGTCAGGAAATGGAATAGTCTCTCAAGTGTAGTGGAGACAGGATCCATACATAGCTTTAAGAGGAGGCATGATAAAGCTCATGGAGAAAGAAGAGTGACCTAGTAGCGACCAGTTAAGAGGCGGGGCCAGGAGCTGTGAATCGACCCCTACAGCCACAACTAGGCGAGCGCAACTAGGTAAGTACACACTCAAACTAAGACAAACAAAACTTAACAAGTATGGGTGTGCCGAAGAATGTTAATTTTGATGGTATCGGTCTAAAATTGAGTATCGGTATCGGCAAACAACTTAACAATTTACTGTTAAATCATAAAGGTAATGTATTGGTTTGACCTGTCAAAGAAGTTTGTACATAATGTTAAATATTGTATTACAAACATTTGAATAACAATACTTTTGTGATCCTTAATAAAAGCCCTAAGATTTTTATTATTCTACACAGCACTACTGTTGATGTAGCACTGTTGATGTAGCACTGTTGATGTAGCACTGTTGATGTAGCACTACTGTTGATGTAGCACTGTTGATGTAGCACTGTTGATGTAGCACTACTGTTGATGTAGCACTACTGTTGATGTAGCATTACTGGTGATGTAGCATTACTGTTGATGTAGCATTACTGTTGATGTAGCATTACTGGTGATGTAGCATTACTGTTGATGTAGCATTACTGGTGATGTAGCACTACTGTTGATGTAGCATTACTGGTGATGTAGCATTACTGTTGATGTAGCATTACTGGTGATGTAGCATTACTGTTGATGTAGCATTACTGTTGATGTAGCATTACTGTTGATGTAGCACTACTGTTGATGTAGAATTACTGTTGATGTAGCATTACTGTTGATGTAGCATTACTGTTGATGTAGCACTACTGTTGATGTAGCACTACTGTTGATGTAGCATTACTGTTGATGTAGCACTACTGTTGATGTAGCAATACTGTTGATGTAGCACTACTGTTGATGTAGCACTACTGTTGATGTAGCATTACTGTTGATGTAGCATTACTGTTGATGTAGCATTACTGTTGATGTAGCAATACTGTTGATGTAGCATTACTGTTGATGTAGCACTACTGTTGATGTAGCATTACTGTTGATGTAGCACTACTGTTGATGTAGCACTACTGTTGATGTAGCACTACTGTTGATGTAGCATTACTGTTGATGTAGCAATACTGTTGATGTAGCATTACTGTTGATGTAGCACTACTGTTGATGTAGCATTACTGTTGATGTAGCACTACTGTTGATGTAGCACTACTGTTGATGTAGCACTACTGTTGATGTAGCATTACTGTTGATGTAGCATTACTGTTGATGTAGCATTACTGTTGATGTAGCACTACTGTTGATGTAGCAATACTGTTGATGTAGCATTACTGTTGATGTAGCATTACTGTTGATGTAGCATTACTGTTGATGTAGCATTACTGTTGATGTAGCATTACTGTTGATGTAGCACTACTGTTGATGTAGCATTACTGTTGATGTAGCATTACTGTTGATGTAGCATTACTGTTGATGTAGCACTACTGTTGATGTAGCATTACTGTTGATGTAGCATTACTGTTGATGTAGCACTACTGTTGATGTAGCATTACTGTTGATGTAGCATTACTGTTGATGTAGCACTACTGTTGATGTAGCACTACTGTTGATGTAGCACTACTGTTGATGTAGCATTACTGTTGATGTAGCACTACTGTTGATGTAGCACTACTGTTGATGTAGCACTACTGTTGATGTAGCATTACTGTTGATGTAGCATTACTGTTGATGTAGCATTACTGTTCATGTAGCATTACTGTTGATGTAGCATTACTGTTGATGTAGCACTACTGTTGATGTAGCATTACTGTTGATGTAGCATTACTGTTGATGTAGCACTACTGTTGATGTAGCATTACTGTTGATGTAGCATTACTGGTGATGTAGCATTACTGGTGATGTAGCACTACTGTTGATGTAGCATTACTGTTGATGTAGCATTACTGGTGATGTAGCACTACTGTTGATGTAGCAATACTGTTGATGTAGCACTACTGTTGATGTAGCATTACTGTTGATGTAGCATTACTGTTGATGTAGCATTACTGGTGATGTAGCATTACTGTTGATGTAGCAATACTGTTGATGTAGCATTACTGTTGATGTAGCATTACTGTTGATGTAGCATTACTGGTGATGTAGCATTACTGGTGATGTAGCATTACTGGTGATGTAGCACTACTGTTGATGTAGCATTACTGTTGATGTAGCATTACTGTTGATGTAGCATTACTGTTGATGTAGCATTACTGTTGATGTAGCACTACTGTTGATGTAGCATTACTGTTGATGTAGCATTACTGTTGATGTAGCATTACTGTTGATGTAGCATTACTGTTGATGTAGCATTACTGTTGATGTAGCATTACTGGTGATGTAGCATTACTGGTGATGTAGCATTACTGTTGATGTAGCATTACTGGTGATGTAGCATTACTGTTGATGTAGCATTACTGTTGATGTAGCACTACTGTTGATGTAGCATTACTGTTGATGTAGCATTACTGTTGATGTAGCACTACTGTTGATGTAGCATTACTGTTGATGTAGCATTACTGTTGATGTAGCACTACTGTTGATGTAGCATTACTGTTGATGTAGCATTACTGGTGATGTAGCATTACTGTTGATGTAGCATTACTGTTGATGTAGCATTACTGGTGATGTAGCATTACTGGTGATGTAGCATTACTGTTGATGTAGCATTACTGTTGATGTAGCATTACTGTTGATGTAGCATTACTGGTGATGTACTACTGTTGATGTAGCACTACTGTTGATGTAGCACTACTGTTGATGTAGCATTACTGTTGATGTAGCATTACTGTTGATGTAGCACTACTGTTGATGTAGCATTACTGTTGATGTAGCATTACTGTTGATGTAGCATTACTGGTGATGTAGCATTACTGTTGATGTAGCATTACTGGTGATGTACTACTGTTGATGTAGCATTACTGGTGATGTACTACTGTTGATGTAGCATTACTGGTGATGTAGCATTACTGTTGATGTAGCATTACTGTTGATGTAGCATTACTGTTGATGTAGCATTACTGGTGATGTAGCATTACTGTTGATGTAGCATTACTGTTGATGTAGCATTACTGTTGATGTAGCATTACTGGTGATGTACTACTGTTGATGTAGCATTACTGGTGATGTAGCATTACTGGTGATGTAGCATTACTGTTGATGTAGCATTACTGTTGATGTAGCATTACTGTTGATGTAGCATTACTGTTGATGTAGCATTACTGGTGATGTACTACTGTTGATGTAGCATTACTGTTGATGTAGCATTACTGTTGATGTAGCATTACTGGTGATGTACTACTGTTGATGTAGCATTACTGGTGATGTAGCATTACTGTTGATGTAGCATTACTGTTGATGTAGCATTACTGTTGATGTAGCATTACTGGTGATGTACTACTGTTGATGTAGCACTACTGTTGATGTAGCACTACTGTTGATGTAGCATTACTGTTGATGTAGCATTACTGTTGATGTAGCACTACTGTTGATGTAGCATTACTGTTGATGTAGCATTACTGTTGATGTAGCACTACTGTTGATGTAGCACTACTGTTGATGTAGCATTACTGTTGATGTAGCATTACTGGTGATGTAGCATTACTGGTGATGTAGCATTACTGGTGATGTAGCATTACTGGTGATGTAGCATTACTGGTGATGTAGCATTACTGGTGATGTAGCATTACTGGTGATGTAGCACTACTGTTGATGTAGCACTACTGTTGATGTAGCATTACTGTTGATGTAGCATTACTGTTGATGTAGCATTACTGTTGATGTAGCATTACTGTTGATGTAGCATTACTGGTGATGTAGCATTACTGTTGATGTAGCATTACTGGTGATGTAGCATTACTGGTGATGTAGCATTACTGGTGATGTAGCATTACTGTTGATGTAGCATTACTGTTGATGTAGCATTACTGTTGATGTAGCATTACTGGTGATGTAGCATTACTGGTGATGTAGCACTACTGTTGATGTAGCATTACTGTTGATGTAGCATTACTGTTGATGTAGCACTACTGTTGATGTAGCACTACTGTTGATGTAGCACTACTGTTGATGTAGCAATACTGTTGATGTAGCACTACTGTTGATGTAGCATTACTGTTGATGTAGCATTACTGTTGATGTAGCATTACTGGTGATGTAGCATTACTGGTGATGTAGCATTACTGTTGATGTAGCATTACTGTTGATGTAGCATTACTGTTGATGTAGCATTACTGGTGATGTAGCATTACTGGTGATGTAGCACTACTGTTGATGTAGCATTACTGTTGATGTAGCATTACTGTTGATGTAGCACTACTGTTGATGTAGCACTACTGTTGATGTACTACTGTTGATGTAGCATTACTGGTGATGTAGCATTACTGGTGATGTAGCACTACTAGTGATGTAGCATTACTGGTGATGTAGCACTACTGTTGATGTAGCACTACTGTTGATGTACTACTGTTGATGTAGCATTACTGTTGATGTAGCATTACTATTGATGTAGCATTACTGGTGATGTAGCATTACTGTTGATGTAGCACTACTGGTGATGTAGCATTACTGTTGATGTAGCATTACTGTTGATGTAGCATTACTGTTGATGTAGCATTACTGTTGATGTAGCATTACTGGTGATGTAGCACTACTGGTGATGTAGCACTACTGGTGATGTAGCATTACTGGTGATGTAGCATTACTGTTGATGTAGCATTACTGGTGATGTAGCATTACTGGTGATGTAGCATTACTGGTGATGTAGCATTACTGGTGATGTAGCATTACTGGTGATGTAACATTACTGGTGATGCAGGAATACTCTTGATGTAGCAATACTCTTGATGTAGCAATACTCTTGATGTAGCAATACTCTTGATGTAGCAATATGTTGCTCTTGTTGTGATGGTTGACAAATCAAATATCATTTCGCCTGTGTATGGGATAAGCCATCCTGAGAGATGGTAATTCTTACGTAATAGTAACTCCAGCTCTGATGAATTTAAACTTTTTATCTTAGGAAACAGGACAAGTGTTTCCTGACTCGGGTCTTAATTCATAAAACGACCAGCAGTTGGAGCTTTTGGTCATCTGACCGGCGCCTTACACTGGCTTACCCCTCCACCGCTTTAAAAATTATGATTATAATTATAACCATTATAATGAACCTCTTGAAGCCTTCATCGCTCATACACCCTGAACGTTACCCCTAACAATATCCTCACTACCCTGCACAACTCTCCCAGTTCGGGGTGACATTTCAACACTGTATAAAACTTATTCTGTGTGATATAATAAGACAGGAAACCATGGCTAGCTTTTGTTCCCCCGGTCAGGGAGCGAGGGCGGTGACCTCCGGAAGGACTGCAGGCGATAGTGTACCACCACATGCTGAGAGACCCTGTTTAAATACATAAAATACTCAACACTGCGTTCTCCCTCGACATCAGACAAGAATAATCATAGAAAATCAGAGCGGTTGAGGTCAAGGAGATGCTCCGGCAGGAATAACACGCTGTAAAAGTGGCTACTGAAATTTAATGGTGGAAATTACAATGTAATGAGAAGGGGAGTAAGCGACAAGACGGTATACAGAATACATCCCTGGGTGTAATGCCAGTTGATCTATCATAATGAGAGCTAGAAAAATGGCAGGGAGGATAATGAGAACTTTCAAAACAAGAGAAATATTGATAAACGTGACACTTTCGTACCACCGTTATCTATTTCCTAAATGCTTCGCCTGTACAAGCTTCCCCAGCTGAATACAGGAAGCAGCAGCAGCAGCATAAACCGGCGAAATGTTTCGTCAATATACTCAAGTGATGCAAATATGTCTTATTCATCAACTTGTTGGTATTGTATATTAGCAGTAATATGACACTTGTGTGACACGGCAACACCATGATATACCTTGGTACAGGAAAGTCTTCAACATTTTTGCTAGACGAGTTAAACATTACGTACTTCCACTAATGGGCCACGCTCACATGTGACGTCAACTCCAGCTGCTTAAACACTTCTTCACTCTAGTATACAGAGTCTGGCTGCTTGTCTATGCTTTAGGCTTGAGTGACTGACCACCTTCTACCGAGAGTGACGCACTGATCAACTCAATACTACTACTACTACTGCTGTTGTTGTTACTGCATTAAGCTGTATCCAGCAGAGGAACAGTGTTGTACAAGCGAGGCGTTTCAGCAATCAAGATACCCAAGTGTTGCTACCTGGAGGTTACATGGAGGTTATTCCGGGGATCAACGCCCCCGCGGCCCGGTCCATGACCAGGCCTCCCGATGGATCAGGGCCTGATCAACCAGGCTGTTACTGCTGGTCGCACACAGTCCGACGTACGAGCCACAGCCCGGCTGATCCGGCACTGACTTTAGGTATCTGTCCAGCTCTCTCTTGAAGGCAGCCAGGGGTTTATTGGCAATTCCCCTAATGCTTGATGGGAGGTTGTTGAACAGTTTTGGGCCCCGGACACTTATGGTGTTTTCTCTTAGTGTACCAATGGCGCCCCTACTTTTTATTGGCGGCATTTTGCATCGCCTGCCCAGTCTTTTACTTTCGTAGGGAGTGATTTCTGTGTGCAGATTTAGGACCATTCCTTCCAAGATTTTCCAAGTGTAGATTATGATATATCTCTCCCTCCTGCGTTCCAACGAGTACAAGTCAAGTGCTTCCAAGCGTTCCCAGTAGTTAAGATGCTTGACAGAACTTATACGTGCAGTAAAGGATCTCTGTACACTCTCTAGATCTGCGATTTCACCTGCTTTGAATGGAGATGTTAATGTACAGCAGTATTCCAGCCTAGAGAGAACAAGTGATTTGAAAAGGATCATCATGGGCTTGGCATCTCTCGTTTTGAAAGTTCTCATTATCCATCCTATCATTTTCTTTGCACGTGCGATCGTGGCATTGTTGTGATCCTTGAAAGTGAGATCCTCAGACATTACTACTCCCAGGTCCCTTACATTATTTTTCCGCTCTATTGTATGGCCGGAGTCAGTAGTATACTCTGTTCTAGTTATTATCTCCTCCAGTTTTCCATAACGGAGTAGTTGGAATTTGTCCTCATTGAACATCATATTGTTTACCGTTGCCCACTGGAAAACTTTGTTTATATCTTCTTGGAGGTTAACCGCGTCCTCAGCAGATGACAGCCTCATGCAGATCCTAGTATCATCCGCAAAGGATGATACGGTGCTGTGGTGTATATCTCTGTCTATGTCTGATATGAGGATAAGGAATAAGATGGGGGCGAGTACTGTGCCTTGTGGAACAGAGCTCTTCACTATGGCAGCCTCCGATTTAACTCTGTTGACCACTACTCTTTGTGTTCGATTTGTTAGGAAGTTGAAGATCCATCTCCCCACTTTCCCAGTTGCTAATGTGTCTTATTAATCAACTTGTCAGTACTGAACACCACCAATAATATGGATGAGAGAAATATTAACACTGGAGATGCCTTTCAAATCACTTGTGCTGCTGTCTCACCTAGAGTTGTTGGGTGTTGACTATTGTTCAAGACAAGAGATAGAGCTGCCTGCATAGAGTCAATAAACATTTAAATTACTGGAAAATGCCTCAAAGTACTGAATATGTATTATATGGAGTGACAAGAGTAAGTTACAAATGTGGGAGGATATGATGGAGGCCTAACAATGTACTGAAACCAGATATATGTGAAGTGGAAAGTAAGACCAGTGAATTATGCGCTATTATTTGTGTGTGTGTGTGTGTGTGTGTGTGTGTGTGTGTGTGTGTGTGTGTGTGTGTGTGTGTGTGTGTGTGTGTGTGTGTGTGCGCGCGCGCAAGTAATCATATTTTTGTTGTTCCACCCACGAAATAAGCCGCTCCCCCCTTCCATTCCCATAGCCACACTATTAACACTATCCTTAATGCTTTCTAAGTCGCAGTAGCCACAACGAATTTTGAGAAAAATTAAAATTTCTCTATTAGACAGTCAAGAAATTCAGAATATTTTGTTCTTAGTCATATAAAAACATGAAGTGGTAAGGTGGTGAAAGAAAATTAAAATATATATCAAAAGAGCTGGGAGATGAAAGAGAGCAATTTGGAGATCATCTCTCAAACGCTGTGGTGACCAAGAGAGCCAATACCATCTTAATATAACGCAGTGTAGTGGGAGCTCATCTTCAGTCTGTGAATGAGTCATTTTCTAACTCAGGCAATACTCCCACTAAGAGCACTTCAGATGTTCATCCTTGTGTAGCATGGGCGACATCAATCAACTTATGGAGTGAACATTAAAATGGTTAGGTAAGACACATATGCAACAGTTAGGTATCTTTATTTCGAAACGTTTCGCCTACACAGTAGGCTTCTTCAGTCGAGTACAGAAAATAGTGTGTAGGAACGATAACTTGAACAACGCCTGTGTACAACACCGAAATTCCACCAATCATCTCATGAAATTCAGAGACGCCCAATTAGTGATCATAGAAACTAATTTCCGCAGACGCAAGTGCCTCGAATCAGCACTGATCGCTGTTTCGAATACAATTAAACAAAACAACGGCAGCTTCACCATCTCCGAAGTCTTAGCAAGAATCCTCCTGAAAACAGTAAACCCTGCCATCACATAGTCTCTCCTGTTATACTACACAAAGCACATTACAGAGAGTGAACACTGAAACAAGCTGCCTCTTTCCAGTCTATATTTGTCCAACCTATTTTTATGTTACCCAAGTAATAGCTTTTATATCCTTTTACTCATGTACGAATTAATTGCTCTACCATATTGTATTATTTTTGTCACTACCACTACTACCACTACCACTAGTGAACATCGAAATGGTACCTTAGTATTGCACCTCACTCTGAGCCTTTATATACCCTCTGTGTCCGTGTATTGTTTGTAATGGCTTGATAAAGCTCCTGGAGAGCGAAACGTTGCCACAATAAATGTCACATTAGTTGCACTTGTGTCCTTTTACTTTACACGAGTACAGAAAAGTTGATAGAAGCAGAAGAGACTTGAAGACGATGTAATCAGTCCATCACCCTTAAAGTTTGAGGTGGTCAGTCCCTCAGTCTGGAGAAGAGCATTGTTCCGTAGTATGAAACAATGCTCTTCTCCAGACTGAGGGACTGACCACCTCAAACTTTAAGGGTGATGGACTGATTACATCGTCTTCAAGTCTCTTCTGCTATCAACTTTTCTGTACTCGACTGAAGAAGCCTACTGTGTAGGCGAAACGTTTCGAAATAAAGATACCTAACTGTTGCATATGTGTCTTACCTAACAACTTATGGAGTGACGGTCTCTCCCATGTTGGGTAGACTGTAGGCACACCATGTAAGTGATGATACAACTGTGTGGTCATTATTAGCTGCTCTGTGTTCACAGCGCTTTTCAATGGGTTGGAAAATGTCAAGATAGTATACCAGCATGGAATCAACAAAAACCTCTAAATTACTGAAAAATCCCAAAATCACCCAGATTATTCTCTCTGGTACGGAGGAGATACACCTCGCACTATATATATGGAAGATACTTAAGGTCCTGATGCCTAATCTGCACACTAACCTAACTTACTGAAGTAACAGATAAAGGTAAAAGTGTGAAATATACGTAGTGTAGGGATGGGAGGCCACAAGTATAGAGAACATTGTCAACAGTTGTGGCCCAAGACGCAAATATCAGAAATATTGCTGGAAGGAAGGTAGCAGTTCTCAAGCGTAAACTGGTCTGCTATCGTCTCCAAAGTCCTTATAAGTCAGGTTGTGGTGGTTATATAGACCTATGGGTTATGAGAACAAAACCTGGTTGAGAAGGTAGTCAACCAAGACGACCCTCTAAACTGGTCACAGGTTTAAGACTATCCATCATCATGTTGACTAGCTTGGGTTCACATGTAGTCGACACCCCATCATAAACATGTTTATGTCACTGTTGGAATTAATTAGTGGATTTACAACAAATATTCGCCATATTTTATTCATCAATTTCTCGATTTATGTCAGTTAAAATTAATTATAACATCAAAACGCTAATAAATGAAACACAAGATAATGCATTATTTTGGAAGACGAACAGAATACGGAAACCGAAGATACTAAAAGATCCAGTCACTGTTTAAGGCTCGTCAGCAGTCACTGACTTAATATGGGCTGGTAACCTCACGGGTTTGTCATATCTATATAAAAATGTTAGTTTGCAAAATATAAGAAGAAATGTTCTGATGACCTGTGAGTGATGGGTGTAAGGTGAGCTTCTGAAGTGAATAGCAGGGTGTAGCACACGATAATTGTATTTGGCGGCATATAAGACGCAGCAGCAGATCTAATATACCACATGTTCAGTTACTCAGGTGTCTGGAGTGTTTACCAGAGGAGGATACCTGAATCCTAAGACTCACTTTCAGCACAGAGTCCAAACTGATTTTGACGGTCAAATTGTGGGAAAAAAAAATGCATTTTATACGTCGCAAAACACGGTATACACCGCAAAGTGTATGTCTCGGTGTATGTATACTGTTAGTTTACCTTAATCTCTATTATACTTATTAAAAAATTCTTGACAGGTCTTAATATAACCCTAATTTTTAAAGGGGGTGGACTGATAAACGGAAGGCCTCGGTCAGATGACCAAAAGCTCTAGCTGCGGGTCATATGACTTAGACCCACGTCAAGAAACACTCGTCTCCTGACAAACTTTACCTAACCTTGACAGGTGGTGAACAAGTGACGTGCGACCTTAATTAACCCTCGATCGTTTCAAGGCCCTGAACTGGTCCCATATCCAGGGTGGCTGAAAAGTTCCACGAGCCTAATCAATCATGAAATTTTTGACACTGGCTAGCCGATAAGAAAGTGTCACGCTGAAGTAACCAGAGAACTCTAACTCCCCCCTCTCCCTGCACCGCCATGGAAAGTTAGAAGCTGACGTGTATATCAGTGTAGTTCTAGACTTGTCAAAGACAGTTTCCGAATTTTACGGGAAAAGTCGTAGGAGCAATAAAGTCCTAGAAAGTGCCAGTCTACAAAATACTAGAAGAACATCCAAATTCCTCCCTTATTTCCATGAACGACGGCTACTGAGTAACGAGCCTCGTTTACATGATAGCCTTTAAACCCATTAATCAACCAGGATGCAGCAAGGCGCCAACCTCACTGCTTTTCAAGCCGGGGGTGAGAGTGCTATGTGATACTGGTGCAAGGTGTGAGTGCTACAAGTGTGGTACTGGTGTAAGGTGTGATTGCTACAAGTGTGGTACTGGTGCAAGGTGTGAGTGCCACAAGTGTGGTACTGGTGCAAGGTGTGAGTGCCACAAGTGTGGTACTGGTGCAAGGTGTGAGTGCTACAAGTGTGGTACTGGTGCAAGGTGTGAGAGCCACAAGTGTGGTACTGGTGCAAGGTGTGAGAGCCACAAGTGTGGTACTGGTGCAAGGTGTGAGAGCCACAAGTGTGGTACTGGTGCAAGGTGTGAGAGCCACAAGTGTGGTACTGGTGCAAGGTGTGAGTGCTACAAGTGTGGTACTGGTGCAAGGTGTGAGAGCCACAAGTGTGGTACTGGTGCAAGGTGTGAGAGCCACAAGTGTGGTACTGGTGCAAGGTGTGAGTGCTACAAGTGTGGTACTGGTGCAAGGTGTGAGTACTACAAGTGTGGTACTGGTGCAAGGTGTGAGAGCCACAAGTGTGGTACTTGTGCAAGGTGTGAGAGCCACAAGTGTGGTACTGGTGCAAGGTGTGAGAGCCACAAGTGTGGTACTGGTGCAAGGTGTGAGAGCCACAAGTGTGGTACTGGTGCAAGGTGTGAGAGCCACAAGTGTGGTACTGGTGCAAGGTGTGAGAGCCACAAGTGTGGTACTGGTGCAAGGTGTGAGAGCCACAAGTGTGGTACTGGTGCAAGGTGTGAGAGCCACAAGTGTGGTACTGGTGGAAGGTGTGAGAGCCACAAGTGTGGTACTGGTGCAAGGTGTGAGAGCCACAAGTGTGGTACTGGTGCAAGGTGTGAGAGCCACAAGTGTAGTACTGGTGCAAGGTGTGAGAGCCACAAGTGTAGTACTGGTGCAAGGTGTGAGTGCTACAAGTGTGGTACTGGTGCAAGGTGTAACTGCTGCAAGTGTGGTACTGGTGCAAGGCGAGAGTGCTACAAGTGTGGTACTGGTGCAAGGTGTGAGAGCCACACGTGTGGTACTGGTGCAAGGTGTGAGTGCTACAAGTGTGGTACTGGTGCAAGGTGTGAGTGCTACAAGTGTGGTACTGGTGCAAGGTGTGAGTGCTACAAGTGTGGTACTGGTGGAAGGTGAGTGCTACAAGTGTGGTACTGGTGCAAGGTGTGAGAGCCACAAGTGTGGTACTGGTGCAAGGTGTGAGTGCTAGAAGTGTGGTACTGGTGCAAGGTGTGAGTGCTATAAGTGTGGTACTGGTGCAAGGTGTGAGAGCCACAAGTGTGGTACTGGTGCAAGGTGTGAGTGCTACAAGTGTGGTACTGGTGCAAGGTGTGAGAGCCACAAGTGTGGTACTGGTGCAAGGTGTGAGTGCTACAAGTGTGGTACTGGTGCAAGGTGTGAGTGCTACAAGTGTGGTACTGGTGCAAGGTGTGAGTGCTACAAGTGTGGTACTGGTGCAAGGTGTGAGTGCTACAAATGTGGTACTGGGGCAAGGTGTACAAGTGTGGTACTGGTGGAAGGTGTGAGTGCTACAAGTGTGGTACTGGGGCAAGGTGTACAAGTGTGGTACTGGTGGAAGGTGTACAAGTGTGGTACTGGTGGAAGGTGTACAAGTGTGGTACTGGTGGAAGGTGTGAGTGCTACAAGTGTGGTACTGGGGCAAGGTGTGAGTGCTACAAGTGTGGTACTGGTGCAAGGTGTGAGTGCTACAAGTGTGGTACTGGTGCAAGGTGTGAGTGCTACAAGTGTGGTACTGGGGCAAGGTGTGAGTGCTACAAGTGTGGTACTGGGGCAAGGTGTGAGTGCTACAAGTGTGGTACTGGGGCAAGGTGTGAGTGCTACAAGTGTGGTACTGGGGCAAGGTGTGAGTGCTACAAGTGTGGTACTGGGGCAAGGTGTGAGTGCTACAAGTGTGGTACTGGGGCAAGGTGTGAGTGCTACAAGTGTGGTACTGGTGCAAGGTGTGAGTGCTACAAGTGTGGTACTGGGGCAAGGTGTGAGTGCTACAAGTGTGGTACTGGTGCAAGGTGTGAGTGCTACAAGTGTGGTACTGGTGCAAGGTGTGAGTGCTACAAGTGTGGTACTGGTGCAAGGTGTGAGTGCTACAAGTGTGGTACTGGGGCAAGGTGTGAGTGCTACAAGTGTGGTACTGGGGCAAGGTGTGAGTGCTACAAGTGTGGTACTGGGGCAAGGTGTGAGTGCTACAAGTGTGGTACTGGTGCAAGGTGTGAGAGCCACAAGTGTGGTACTGGTGCAAGGTGTGAGAGCCACAAGTGTGGTACTGGTGCAAGGTGTGAGAGCCACAAGTGTGGTACTGGTGCAAGGTGTGAGAGCCACAAGTGTGGTACTGGTGCAAGGTGTGAGAGCCACAAGTGTGGTACTGGTGCAAGGTGTGAGTGCTACAAGTGTGGTACTGGTGCAAGGTGTGAGAGCCACAAGTGTGGTACTGGTGCAAGGTGTGAGAGCCACAAGTGTGGTACTGGTGCAAGGTGTGAGTGCTACAAGTGTGGTACTGGTGCAAGGTGTGAGTGCTACAAGTGTGGTACTGGTGCAAGGTGTGAGTGCCACAAGTGTGGTACTTGTGCAAGGTGTGAGAGCCACAAGTGTGGTACTGGTGCAAGGTGTGAGAGCCACAAGTGTGGTACTGGTGCAAGGTGTGAGAGCCACAAGTGTGGTACTGGTGCAAGGTGTGAGAGCCACAAGTGTGGTACTGGTGCAAGGTGTGAGAGCCACAAGTGTGGTACTGGTGCAAGGTGTGAGAGCCACAAGTGTGGTACTGGTGCAAGGTGTGAGAGCCACAAGTGTGGTACTGGTGCAAGGTGTGAGAGCCACAAGTGTGGTACTGGTGCAAGGTGTGAGAGCCACAAGTGTAGTACTGGTGCAAGGTGTGAGAGCCACAAGTGTAGTACTGGTGCAAGGTGTGAGTGCTACAAGTGTGGTACTGGTGCAAGGTGTAACTGCTGCAAGTGTGGTACTGGTGCAAGGCGAGAGTGCTACAAGTGTGGTACTGGTGCAAGGTGTGAGAGCCACACGTGTGGTACTGGTGCAAGGTGTGAGTGCTACAAGTGTGGTACTGGTGCAAGGTGTGAGTGCTACAAGTGTGGTACTGGTGCAAGGTGTGAGTGCTACAAGTGTGGTACTGGTGGAAGGTGAGTGCTACAAGTGTGGTACTGGTGCAAGGTGTGAGAGCCACAAGTGTGGTACTGGTGCAAGGTGTGAGTGCTAGAAGTGTGGTACTGGTGCAAGGTGTGAGTGCTATAAGTGTGGTACTGGTGCAAGGTGTGAGAGCCACAAGTGTGGTACTGGTGCAAGGTGTGAGTGCTACAAGTGTGGTACTGGTGCAAGGTGTGAGAGCCACAAGTGTGGTACTGGTGCAAGGTGTGAGTGCTACAAGTGTGGTACTGGTGCAAGGTGTGAGTGCTACAAGTGTGGTACTGGTGCAAGGTGTGAGTGCTACAAGTGTGGTACTGGTGCAAGGTGTGAGTGCTACAAATGTGGTACTGGGGCAAGGTGTACAAGTGTGGTACTGGTGGAAGGTGTGAGTGCTACAAGTGTGGTACTGGGGCAAGGTGTACAAGTGTGGTACTGGTGGAAGGTGTACAAGTGTGGTACTGGTGGAAGGTGTACAAGTGTGGTACTGGTGGAAGGTGTGAGTGCTACAAGTGTGGTACTGGGGCAAGGTGTGAGTGCTACAAGTGTGGTACTGGTGCAAGGTGTGAGTGCTACAAGTGTGGTACTGGTGCAAGGTGTGAGTGCTACAAGTGTGGTACTGGGGCAAGGTGTGAGTGCTACAAGTGTGGTACTGGGGCAAGGTGTGAGTGCTACAAGTGTGGTACTGGGGCAAGGTGTGAGTGCTACAAGTGTGGTACTGGGGCAAGGTGTGAGTGCTACAAGTGTGGTACTGGGGCAAGGTGTGAGTGCTACAAGTGTGGTACTGGGGCAAGGTGTGCTACAAGTGTGGTACTGGTGCAAGGTGTGAGTGCTACAAGTGTGGTACTGGTGCAAGGTGTGAGTGCTACAAGTGTGGTACTGGTGCAAGGTGTGAGTGCTACAAGTGTGGTACTGGTGCAAGGTGTGAGTGCTACAAGTGTGGTACTGGTGCAAGGTGTGAGTGCTACAAGTGTGGTACTGGGGCAAGGTGTGAGTGCTACAAGTGTGGTACTGGGGCAAGGTGTGAGTGCTACAAGTGTGGTACTGGGGCAAGGTGTGAGTGCTACAAGTGTGGTACTGGTGCAAGGTGTGAATGCTACAAGTGTGGTACTGGTGCAAGGTGTGAGTGCTACAAGTGTGGTACTGGTGCAAGGTGTGAGTGCTACAAGTGTGGTACTGGGGCAAGGTGTACAAGTGTGGTACTGGTGGAAGGTGTACAAGTGTGGTACTGGTGGAAGGTGTACAAGTGTGGTACTGGTGGAAGGTGTGAGTGCTACAAGTGTGGTACTGGTGCAAGGTGAGTGCTACAAGTGTGGTACTGGTGGAAGGTGTACAAGTGTGGTACTGGTGGAAGGTGTGAGTGCTACAAGTGTGGTACTTGGGCAAGGTGTGAGTGCTACAAGTGTGGTACTGGCCTAGTGGTGCAGGTGAAGTGACTGTTAGTGTCACCACTGAAGGATGTATATGAACTGTATACAATACCGTCAAGATGTAAATTAGACACTTGAGCAGTGTCTGGGTATCTTTAGTGTGTATAGTTCTACCGTCTTCAAATTATGTCCTTGGATCAGTATTGATAAAGTCACTGGATGGAGAAACGTCTACAATAAAGATATGAAGATGTCGAACAAGTGTCTAATTTTCACCACTGAAGGAACCTTACACTGGCAACACTGAACAAGGAACTCACAGTGTGCGGCTACCTATTCTGTCTAAGATTTACACAGTGGGAATGCCCACAGTGCGCGGCTACCCTTATTGTATATGGTATAGTGTGGGGACACTCAGCAGTGTGCTGTTACCCTGTTCAGTATGATACATGATGGAGTTATCTATGCTTCTTGTTGCTACCAGGTAAGGTAAATATTAATGTTTATGGTGGGTAGGAGCAGGGAAGGAGCCAGGGAAACAAAGCCCTCAGGGACGCTGCTATAAGGACACTCGTTATAAAGGTCACCTTCACACCCTGGGGGGTACAGTCTGAACTATAGTTCTTGTTGGAGTCACTAGGGTGTTTGTTCTGACAGGATGCAACAGCGAGGAGGCACTCTTCTTTCACTAGTGCCATCAATGGTAAGACAAGGCACCTCTTCCTTTACTAGTGCCATCAACAGTAAGACAAGGCACTTATTTCTTCACTAGTGCCATCAACAGTAAGACAAGGCACTTCTTCCTTCACTAGTGCCATCAACAGTAAGACAAGGCACCTCTTCCTTCACTAGTGCCATCAACAGTAAGACAAGGCACCTCTTCCTTCACTAGTGCCATCAACAGTAAGACAAGGCACCTCTTCCTTCACTAGTACCATCAACAGTAAGACAAGGCACCTCTTCCTTCACTAGTGCCATCAACAGTAAGACAAGGCACCTCTTCCTTCACTAGTGCCAGGTACACAAGGTGACGGACAATACAAGGTTTACCTGTCCTCACCAGTAAACAATGTCTGACCAACCTGAACCACCCACATGCTCACACTCAACACCTAAAAATACTGATGATATGACCGAGAGAAGGAAGGAGGAAGAGAAGCAGGAGGAACAGCAGGAGCAGGAACAGCAGGAGCAGGAACAGCAGGAGCAGAAACAGCAGCATCAGCAGGGTGTGAAGGATGCTGGCTGACTCAAGACGTCACATAAGGAAGATAGTGTCACCTACGTAAATATAACTCTTGCCAAACCTCCTTTACCAGTAAGTATGTAGAAACAATATTAAAACAAACACATTCAAAAATAAAACAATGCCGGGGATCGACGTTCGATCCCCGGCATGCGTGGAAACGTTGGGCATGTTTTCTTACACCTGCTGTCCCTGTTCACCTAGCAGTAAGTAGGTACCTCGGTGTTAGTGGACTGTTGCGTGTCGCATCATAGGATGGGTATTATACCTTAGATAACAGCTCTTGGCCTGTGAAAACTCATTCTACAACAGTGCCAGGTGACATACAAACTGACCGTCACTACATCATTCTACAACAGTGCCAGGTGACATACAAACTGACCATCACTACATCATTCTACAACAGTGCCAGGTGACATACAAACTGACCGTCACTACATCATTCTACAACAGTGCCAGGTGACATACAAACTGACCGTCACTACATCATTCTACAACAGTGCCAGGTGACATACAAACTGACCATCACTGCATCATTCTACAACAGTGCCAGGTGACATACAAACTGACGGTCACTACATCATTCTACAACAATGGGTCAATAAATGAGACTTGAGGCAGACTAATAGTAGCCAGTAGATGAATGGTTCAGAGAACCGACAAGTTGATAAATTAGGTACATGTGCAACACTTGGTATCTTAATACAGGGAATTCTTCACTTGCCTAACCCATGGGTATGACCTACTTCCACACTGGACAAATGTAATACCACCTACGACTGCTGCACCTCTCCTACCTACAGTATATAAGCCACATCTTCACACATGCTGATGGACTGACCACATCGACTCTAAGGTTGAGGGACTGATTACCTCAAACTCCTTCTGTTCTTCATCACTCTCCTTTGTATGGACTGGTGAAGCCACTGTGTGGCGAAACGTTTCCTCGTTAAGATATCCAAGTGTTGCACATGTGTCTAATTTATTAACAGTAGCCTACGCAAGGTTTACCTACTCTCACTTTTCAACATTCAACACTAAATTCCACGCACAAGGCCAGGAGCTGGAAGGCAACAATGTCCGCCAAGGAGAGTAAAACACAAATGGATAAAAAGAGAAAAGAAGTAGAATGAAGAAAAGTGAAAACGGAAGAATTAAAAATTTAGCTGTGGTGGTGGAGCCCAAAATGTTACTGAATGATGTATGGAGAAGTTACTAACTACGACTAACATACTACGACTAACATACTAACTACGACTAACATACTAACTACGATTAACATACTAACTACGACTAACATACTACGACTAACATACTAACTACGACTAACATACTACGACTAACATACTAACTACGACTAACATACTAACTACGATTAACATACTAACTACGACTAACATACTAACTACGACTAACATACTACGACTAACACACTAACTACGACTAACATACTGACTACGACTAACATACTAACTACGACTAACATACTAACTACGAATAACACTACGACTAACATACTAACTACGACTAACATACTACGACTAACACTAACTACGACTAACACACTACGACTAACACACTAACTACGACTAACACACTAACTACGACTAACACTAACTACGACTAACACACTAACTACGACTAACATACTACGACTAACACACTAACTACGACTAACACACTACGACTAACACACTACGACTAACACACTAACTACGACTAACATACTAACTACGACTAACATACTAACTACGACTAACATACTAACTACGACTAACATACTAACTACGACTAACATACTAACTACGACTAACATACTAACTACGACTAACATACTACGACTAACATACTAACTACGACTAACATACTAACTACGACTAACACTACGACTAACATACTACGACTAACATACTAACTACGACTAACACTACGACTAACATACTAACTACGACTAACACTAACTACGACTAACACACTACGACTAACACACTAACTACGACTAACACTAACTACGACTAACACACTAACTACGACTAACATACTACGACTAACACACTAACTACGACTAACACACTAACTACGACTAACATACTAACTACGACTAACATACTAACTACGACTAACATACTACGACTAACATACTAACTACGACTAACACACTAACTACGACTAACACACTACGACTAACACACTAACTACGACTAACACACTACGACTAACACACTACGACTAACATACGACTAACATACTAACTACGACTAACATATTAACTACGACTAACATACTAACTACGACTAACATACTAACTACGACTAACATACGACTAACATACTAACATACGACTAACATACTACGACTAACATACTAACTACGACTAACACACTAACTACGACTAACATACTAACTACGACTAACATACTAACTACGACTAACATACGACTAACATACTAACTACGACTAACATACTAACTACGACTAACACTAACTACGACTAACACTAACTACGACTAACACACTACGACTAACATACTAACTACGACTAACACACTACGACTAACACTAACTACGACTAACACACTAACTACGACTAACACACTAACTACGACTAACATACTACGATTAACACACTAACTACTACTAACACACTAACTACTACTAACACACTAACTACGACTAACACACTACGACTAACATACTAACTGCGAATAACACACTAACTACGACTAACACACTAACTACGACTAACACACTACGACTAACATACTAACTGCGACTAACACACTAACTACGACTAACACACTAACTACGACTAACACACTACGACTAACATACTAACTACGACTAACACACTACGACTAACACTAACTACGACTAACACACTACGACTAACACACTAACTACGACTACCACTACGACTAACACACTAACTACGACTAACACTAACTACGACTAACACACTAACTACGACTAACACTAACTACGACTAACACACTAACTACGACTAACACACTAACTACGGCTAACACACTAACTACGACTAACACACTAACTACGACTAACACACTAACTACGACTAACACACTAACTACGACTAACACTAACTACGACTAACACACTAACTACGACTAACACACTAACTACGACTAGCACACTAACTACGACTAACATACTAACTACGACTAACACACTACGACTAACACACTAACTACGACTAACTAACACACGGTGCTCACCACAAGGCTGAGGTACTAATTACCTTGTCTTTTGTATACAGTTCTACCGTCTTCACATTACCTCCTCGAATTTGTATTGATCAAGTCACTGAATGGCGAAACGTTGACAAACACACCCAGGTGTTGCACTCAGGTGTTGCACATGTTTATTTCACTAACAACTAACACTTCCCTAATAAAAACAGTTCATACGATCACTAGTAATATTATAACAAATTCTGAGAAGCAAAAAATCGGAACCTAAAATCCATATATGTTGTTAGAGTATATATATATATATATATATATATATATATATATATATATATATATAGAGAGAGAGAGAGAGAGAGAGAGAGAGAGAGAGAGAGAGAGAGAGAGAGAGAGAGAGAGAGAGAGAGAGAGAGAGAGAGAGAGAGAGAGAGAGGAATACACCAACAGCTGCAGTGTGAGGGCAGGATCACCTGCCACAACATGCACCAACAGCTGCAGTGTGAGGGCAGGATCACCTGCCACAACATGCACCAACAGCTGCAGTGTGAGGGCAGGATCACCTGCCACAACATGCACCAACAGCTGCAGTGTGAGGGCAGGATCACCTGCCACAACATGCACCAACAGCTGCAGTGTGAGGGCAGGATCACCTGCCACAACATGCACCAACAGCTGCAGTGTGAGGGCAGGATCACCTGCCACAACATGCACCAACAGCTGCAGGGTGAGGGCAGGATCACCTGCCACAACATGCACCAACAGCTGCAGTGTGAGGGCAGGATCACCTGCCACAACATGCACCAACAGCTGCAGGGTGAGGGCAGGATCACCTGCCACAACATGCACCAACAGCTGCAGGGTGAGGGCAGGATCACCTGCCACAACATGCACCAACAGCTGCAGGGTGAGGGCAGGATCACCTGCCACAACATACACCAACAGCTGCAGTGTGAGGGCAGGATCACCTGCCACAACATACACCAACAGCTGCAGGGTGAGGGCAGGATCACCTGCCACAACATACACCAACAGCTGCAGTGTGAGGGCAGGATCACCTGCCACCACATACACCAACAGCTGCAGTGTGAGGGCAGGATCCCCTGCCACCACATACACCAACAGTTGCAGTGTGAGGGCAGGATCACCTGCCACAACATACACCAACAGCTGCAGTGTGAGGGCAGGATCCCCTGCCACCACATACACCAACAGCTGCAGTGTGAGGGCAGGATCCCCTGCCACCACATACACCAACAGTTGCAGTGTGAGGGCAGGATCACCTGCCACAACATACACCAACAGCTGCAGTGTGAGGGCAGGATCACCTGCCACAACATGCACCAACAGCTGCAGTGTGAGGGCAGGATCACCTGCCACAACATGCACCAACAGCTGCAGTGTGAGGGCAGGATCACCTGCCACAACATGCACCAACAGCTGCAGTGTGAGGGTAGGATCACCTGCCACAACATGCACCAACAGCTGCAGTGTGAGGGCAGGATCACCTGCCACAACATACACCAACAGCTGCAGTGTGAGGGCAGGATCACCTGCCACAACATGCACCAACAGCTGCAGTGTGAGGGCAGGATCACCTGCCACAACATGCACCAACAGCTGCAGTGTGAGGGCAGGATCACCTGCCACAACATGCACCAACAGCTGCAGTGTGAGGGCAGGATCACCTGCCACAACATACACCAACAGCTGCAGTATGAGGGCAGGATCACCTGCCACAACATGCACCAACAGCTGCAGTGTGAGGGCAGGATCACCTGCCACAACATGCACCAACAGCTGCAGTGTGAGGGCAGGATCAACTGCCACAACATGCACCAACAGCTGCAGTGTGAGGGCAGGATCACCTGCCACAACATGCACCAACAGCTGCAGTGTGAGGGCAGGATCACCTGCCACAACATGCACCAACAGCTGCAGGGTGAGGGCAGGATCACCTGCCACAACATACACCAACAGCTGCAGTGTGAGGGCAGGATCACCTGCCACAACATACACCAACAGCTGCAGTGTGAGGGCAGGATCACCTGCCACAACATGCACCAACAGCTGCAGTGTGAGGGCAGGATCACCTGCCACAACATGCACCAACAGCTGCAGTGTGAGGGCAGGATCACCTGCCACAACATGCACCAACAGCTGCAGTGTGAGGGCAGGATCACCTGCCACAACATGCACCAACAGCTGCAGTGTGAGGGCAGGATCACTTGCCACAACATGCACCAACAGCTGCAGTGTGAGGGCAGGATCACCTGCCACAACATACACCAACAGCTGCAGTGTGAGGGTAGGATCACCTGCCACAACATACACCAACAGCTGCAGTGTGAGGGTAGGATCACCTGCCACAACATGCACCAACACCTGCAGTGTGAGGGCAGGATCACCTGCCACAACATGCACCAACAGCTGCAGTGTGAGGGCAGGATCACCTGCCACAACATGCACCAACAGCTGCAGTGTGAGGGCAGGATCCCCTGCCACCACATACACCAACAGCTGCATGTGAGGGCAGGATCACCTGCCACCACATACACCAACAGCTGCATTTGAGGGCAGGATCCCCTGCCACCACATACACCAACAGCTGCAGTGTGAGGGCAGGATCACCTGCCACAACATACACCAACAGCTGCAGTGTGAGGGCAGGATCACCTGCCACAACATACACCAACAGCTGCAGTGTGAGGGCAGGATCCCCTGCCACCACATACACCAACAGCTGCAGTGTGAGGGCAGGATCACCTGCCACAACATACACCAACAGCTGCAGTGTGAGGGCAGGATCACCTGCCACAACATACACCAACAGCTGCAGTGTGAGGTCAGGATCACCTGCCACAACATGCACCAACAGCTGCAGTGTGAGGGCAGGATCACCTGCCACAACATACACCAACAGCTGCAGTGTGAGGGCAGGATCACCTGCCACAACATACACCAACAGCTGCAGTGTGAGGGCAGGATCACCTGCCACAACATACACCAACAGTTGCAGTGTGAGGGCAGGATCACCTGCCACAACGTACACCAACAGCTGCAGTGTGAGGGCAGGATCACCTGCCACAACATACACCAACAGTTGCAGTGTGTGGGCAGGATCACCTGCCACAACATGCACCAACAGCTGCAGTGTGAGGGCAGGATCACCTGCCACAACATGCACCAACAGCTGCAGTGTGAGGGCAGGATCACCTGCTACAACATGCACCAACAGCTGCAGTGTGAGGGCAGGATCACCTGCCACAACATACACCAACAGCTGCAGTGTGAGGGCAGGATCACCTGCCACAACATGCACCAACAGCTGCAGTGTGAGGGCAGGATCACCTGCCACAACATACACCAACAGCTGCAGTGTGAGGGCAGGATCACCTGCCACAACATGCACCAACAGCTGCAGTGTGAGGGCAGGATCACCTGCCACAACATGCACCAACAGCTGCAGTGTGAGGGCAGGATCACCTGCCACAACATGCACCAACAGCTGCAGTGTGAGGGCAGGATCACCTGCCACAACATGCACCAACAGCTGCAGTGTGAGGGCAGGATCCCCTGCCACAACATACACCAACAGCTGCAGTGTGAGGGCAGGATCAGCTGCCACAACATACACCAACAGCTGCAGTGTGAGGGCAGGATCACCTGCCACAACATGCACCAACAGCTGCAGTGTGAGGGCAGGATCACCTGCCACAACATGCACCAACAGCTGCAGTGTGAGGGCAGGATCACCTGCCACAACATACACCAACAGCTGCAGTGTGAGGGCAGGATCACCTGCCACAACATGCACCAACAGCTGCAGTGTGAGGGCAGGATCACCTGCCACAACATGCACCAACAGCTGCAGTGTGAGGGCAGGATCACCTGCCACAACATGCACCAACAGCTGCAGTGTGAGGGCAGGATCACCTGCCACAACATACACCAACAGTTGCAGTGTGAGGGCAGGATCACCTGCCACAACATACACCAACAGCTGCAGTGTGAGGGCAGGATCACCTGCCACAACATGCACCAACAGCTGCAGTGTGAGGGCAGGATCACCTGCCACAACATGC
>NC_091317.1:34550680-34565680 GCF_038502225.1 Cherax quadricarinatus | reverse complement strand
ATGTCCCCCCCCCCCCAAGGATGTGGTCATGAGTAAGGTGCTTGCTGTGTCCTCCCTCCACCTGTAATCTTCAACACAGAATCATCTCAAGTAACGACTCCTGGAGAGAGAGCAACACCCCAAACACCAACACTCCGTCAAATACTGTGTGACTTCTTGCTTGTCTCTTAGGCCAGCCGGAGCCACTTGATTCAGACGATATATCTATTTGTTGTATGAGAAGAATGAGGTGACTGTGGGCAAGACATGTGCTGTATACCTCACACAATATAACAGTGTTAAGACATCTATGTACAATTCAGAGTATACTAATGGAAACGGTTCGCCACGAGGGGTTTCTTCTGTAGAAGCCACGAGTGGACGAATGTTTTCTTTAATATCTTGCATCGTACAGCTCCTGGTCCTATGCTGAATCGTACACGGGTGTACGATTCAGCATAGGACCAGGAGCTGTGACTACCACATATAGGTGATTACTAAATTATTCACTTAGATTATAGCAGCCTCATCATCAGCACCTTTAATATCCTGGACACCAACAGTGTTTTTGTAGCTTCTGCACCACCGAGTGCCCTGGAACAATGTACACGGGCCAGCAATGTGCATCACAACAGCGACAGTCAATAACAACGACTAGAGCAGCCAGGGAGTAACGTGCGGCTCCTCGTTAAACACCAACGACTCTGCCAGTTTTTTGATTCCTTACTTTCCAACATTAATCATTATAGGTTAAAATTTCAACATTTATAAGAGTGTCCCTCATAAATCATACCAACTATTTTCTTATATTGAGACAACGACTGCAAATGAAAAAAAAATTCGTAATATACATTTTAACATTCAAAACACCACCAAAATGCGTCAGCAGACAGGGAGGGCGCATGCGCAGACATCAGCAGACAGGGAGGGCGCATGCGCAGACATCAGCAGACAGGGAGGGCGCATGCGCAGACAGCAGACAGGGAGGGCGCATGCGCAGACATCAGCAGACAGGGAGGGCGCATGCGCAGACAGCAGACAGGGAGGGCGCATGCGCAGACATCAGCAGACAGGGAGGGCGCATGCGCAGACATCAGCAGACAGGGCGCATGCGCAGACAGCAGACAGGGAGGGCGCATGCGCAGACAGCAGACAGGGAGGGCGCATGCGCAGACAGCAGACAGGGAGGGCGCATGCGCAGGAATCAGCAGACAGGGAGGGCGCATGCGCAGGCATCAGCAGACAGGGAGGGCGCATGCGCAGGCATCAGCAGACAGGGAGGGCACATGCGCAGACATCAGCAGACAGGGAGGGCGCATACGCAGACATCAGCAGACAGGGAAGGCACATATGCAGACATCAGCAGACAGGGAAGGCACATACGCAGACATCAGCGGACAGGGAAGGCACATATGCAGACATCAGCAGACAGGGAAGGCACATACGCAGACATCAGCAGACAGGGAAGGCACATACGCAGACATCAGCAGACAGGGAAGGCACATACGCAGACATCAGCAGACAGGGAAGGCACATACGCAGACATCAGCAGACAGGGAAGGCACATACGCAGACATCAGCAGACAGGGAAGGCACATACGCAGACATCAGCAGACAGGGAAGGCACATACGCAGACATCAGCAGACAGGGAAGGCACATACGCAGACATCAGCAGACAGGGAAGGCACATACGCAGACATCAGCAGACAGGGAAGGCACATACGCAGACATCAGCAGACAGGGAAGGCACATACGCAGACATCAGCAGACAGGGAAGGCACATACGCAGACATCAGCAGACAGGGAAGGCACATACGCAGACATCAGCAGACATCGTTGAATTTCCACTAATTTTGAGCTGAAGTGAAGGTACGGTGCGCAGAGAAGCGTCATCCAAGGTCTCCTCGAAGACAAGTTTCCACTAAACCAACCCGTCCGTCCGTCCGTCCAGAAGCTGAGCATCATTATTTTGACGAACGACGTCCAAGGTGTGGAAAAAAGACACTTGTAGTTCAGGGCATTTATTATAGAAAACGTTTGGCCACAAGTGGTATGGTCAGTCCAAGGTGTCCTCGTATCATGCTGTTCCTCACGGTACAACAGTGAATGAGCACTGCTGCAAGTCATTCCTATACCACCATCTACGTCGTTCCCTTATAGAACGTTTGCACACTACTGTGCTTATATTCTTTGTAGTATTTTTTTCAATACTGAAGAATATAGAACAAGTATCTCATTTATCCATCAAGGTTGCACGGTGTATTAATCCGCTCCCTAGGACGGGTCGAGCAACTTCAACATGTTCAGTGTCTGCAGTGGATCTGTTATGGAAGACGGTGAGCCAGTGTCAAGAAACAGCCAAACATCAACTCGTAATCAGCAGATGGAGTTCAGAGGACGACACAATACCAAATTAACTGCCATCACGGCTGTGCACAGCTAGTTCATCCATATATAAAGTGACCTTAACACAATCGGAGACCACAAACCCCGCCCCATAAACCAAGTGCAAAGTCATGAAGATCGGGGAAGGGCAAAGAAGACAGCAGACAGTACAGTCTAGGGGGCCCAAGACTGCAAACCTCACTCAATCAAAAGGATCTTGGGGCGAGTATAATACCGAGCACATCTCCTGAGGCACATATCGACCAAATAACTGCTGCAGCATATGGGTAACTGGCAAACCTAACAACAGCGTTCCAGCACCTTAGTAAGAAATCGTTCAAGACTCTCTACACCGTGTACGTCAGGCTCATACTGCAGTACACAGCACGAGTTTGGAACACAAACCTGGTCGAGCACGTCAATAAATTAGAGAAAGTGCAAAGGTTTGCAACAAGACTGGTCCCGGAATTAAGGAGCATGTCCTATGAGGAGAAGTTAAGGGAAATCGACCTGACGACACTGGAGGACAGGAGAGAGAGGGGGACATGATGACGACATTTAAAATACCGAGAGGAATTGACAAGGTGGATAGGGACAGGATGTTTCAGAGATAGGACACAGCAACAAGGGGTCACGATTGGAAGTTGAAAGCTCAGATGAGTCACAGGGACGTTAGGAAGTATTTCTTCAGTCACAGAGTTGTCTGGAAGTGGAACAGTCTGGAGAGTAATATAGTGGAGGCAGGATCCATACATAGCTTTAAGAAGAGGCATGATAAAGCTCATGGAGCAGGGTGTGTATGGACCTAGTAGCGACCAGTGAAGAGGCGGGACCAGGAGCTATGAATAGACCCCTGCAACCACAATTAGGAGAGTACCTTCACACACACAGTCCACCATGAAACTAGCACTGCTCACAATACTGCCTGGTAGACCTCTCCCCCTCCTGAAGTAACGGCCAAGAGTAATGAGGCAAGCCTCACCTTGACCACCAACACTTAGTAACTGCTGCAGTAAGAGGTGGGTGCTCTGGCGGTGCCATGTCAGAGACGCCACAGAACCAACAATAACCATGTAGTGACGCAAGTCTTCCACACACTCTTCACCTTTCTTCCTTATTGACTCTCAACATCCATTATAAAGTAAGGAGGGGAGAGGTAGATGGGAGGAGGAGGAGGGGAGGTAGAGGGAAGGAGGAGGGGAGGTAGAGGGAAGGAGGAGGGGAGGTAGAGGGAAGGAGGGGGAGATGAATGGTGATGGACAGGGGATAGATGAGACATGTGATGTACGGTGGGCAGGGACAGGTAATGAGGGTGAGCAGAGGGGAGACAGAAAATGATGTAAATTGGATAGAGGGGGACAGATGGTGAGAGGAAGGAGGGGTAGAGAAGGTGGTAAAATGAGACAGGTGAGGGAAAACGTAGGGCAAACGTCAAGGGAGTGGGTGTGTGCCCACTAACAGCGTCACAAACAATGGTGTGTGTGGTGACAATAGCGACGTTATACTGCGTGGGCACGTCACACAGAGGGAGGGGGGAGGGGGCAGTAACAGGTGGTGCAAGGGCTGGGAGGGGGGGGGTGGTTACATAATGCAGTGTAGGCGCGTGAAGGAGTACTAATACCTGGAGTATACCTGGAGAGAGTCCAGGGGGTCAACGCCCCCGCGGCCCGGTCTGTGACCAGGCCTCATGGTGGATCAGGCCCTGATCATCCAGGCTGTTACTGCTGACCGCACGTAATCCAACGTACGAACCACAACCCGGTTGGTCAGGCACTGACTTTAGGTGCCTGTTCAGCGCCTGCTTGAAGACAGCCAGGGGTCTATTGGTAATCCCCCTTACGTATGTTGGCAGTTGAACAGTCTGGGGCCCCTGACACTTATTGTATTGTCTCAACGTGCTAGTGACACCCCTGCTTTTCATTGGGAGGATGTTGCACCGTCTGCCGAGTCTTTTGCTTTCATAGAGTGATTTTCTTGTGCAAGTTCGGTACTAGTCCCTCTACGATTTTCCAGGTGTATATAATCATGTATCTCTCCCGCCTGCATTCCAGGGAATACAGGTTGAGGAACTTCAAGCACTTCCAGTAATTGAGGTGTTTTATCTCCGTTATGCGTGCCGTGAAGGTTCTCTGTACATTTTCTAGGTCAGCAATTTCACCTGCCTTGAAAGGTGTTGTTAGTGTGCAGCAATATTCCAGCCTAGATAGAACAAGCGACCTGAAGTGTAATCATGGGCTTGGCATCCCTAGTTTTGAAGGTTCTCATTATCCATCCTGTCATTTTTCTAGCAGATGCGATTGATACAATGTTATGGTCCTTGAAGGTGAGATCCTCTGACATGATCACTCCCAGGTCTTCGACATTAGTTTTTCGTTCTGTGTGATTGGAATTTGTTTTATACTCCGATGACATTTTAATTTCCTCACGTTTTCCATAACGGAGTAATTGGAATTTCTCATTATTGAATTTCATATTGTTTTCTGCGACCCATTCAAAGATTTGGTTGATGTCCGCCTGGAGCCTTGCAGTGTCTGCAATGGAAGACAGTCATGCAAATTCGGGTGTCATCTACAAAGGAAGACTCGGTGCTGTGGCTGACATCCTTGTCTGTGTCAGATATGAGGAACAAAATGAGGGCGAATACTGTGCCTTGTGGAACAGAGGTGAGGACACATGAGGGGGTTTAAATGTTGATAGTTGTGGTCATCCTCACACATGAGGGGGTTCAAGTGTTGTGGTCCTCACATATGAGGGGGTTCAAGTGTTGATAGATGTGGTCATCTTCACACATGACGGGGTTCAAGTGTTGTGGTCACCCTCACACATGAGGAGGTTCAAGTGTTGATAGATGTGGTCATCCTCACACATGAGGATGACAAGTGTTGTGGTCATCCTGAACCTCACATCAATCTACAACTGAGAGTGTTGACGATATATTCCAAGAATCTTCAAGAAACACTCAGAGGAAAATTGCGTATTCCAAATACAACGTCATCCTTTAGTTGTGACTCCTTACGAGGGCTCTTCCTCCCTCAAAGCCCGGCCAGAGCCCAGACTTCCCTCTTCGGAGCCTAGCCAACCACGCAGTTTGTTTCCCGCATCGCCAACAGCCATCACAAACCGGCTCATCCACAGCCTATACACACTATGTTGTTTATATATAAATATATATTTACATAAATATACATTTATATATATATATATATATATATAATTTATATATATATATATATATATATATATATATATATATATATATATATATATATATATATATATATATATATATATATATATATATATATATATATATATATATATATATATATATATATATATATATATATATATATATATATATATATATATATATATATATATATATATATATATATATATATATATATATATATATATATATATATATATATATATATATATATATATATATATATATATATATATATATATATATATATATATATATATATATATATATATATATATATATATATATATATATATATATATATATATATATATATATATATATATATATATATATATATATATATATATATATATATATATATATATATATATATATATATATATATATATATATATATATATATATATATATATATATATATATATATATATATATATATATATATATATATATATATATATATATATATATATATATATATATATATATATATATATATATATATATATATATATATATATATATATATATATATATATATATATATATATATATATATATATATATATATATATATATATATATATATATATATATATATATATATATATATATATATATATATATATATATATATATATATATATATATATATATATATATATATATATATATATATATATATATATATATATATATATATATATATATATATATATATATATATATATATATATATATATATATATATATATATATATATATATATATATATATAATATATATATATATATATATATATATATATATATATATATATATATATATATATATATATATATATATATATATATATATATATATATATATATATATATATATATATATATATATATATATATATATATATATATATATATATATATATATATATATATATATATATATATATATATATATATATATATATATATATATATATATATATATATATATATATATATATATATATATATATATATATATAAATATATATATATATATATATATATATATATATATATATATATATATATATATATATATATATATATATATATATATATATATATATATATATATATATATATATATATATATATATATATATATATATATATATATATATATATATATATATATATATATATATATATATATATATATATATATATATATATATATATATATATATATATATATATATATATATATATATATATATATATATATATATATATATATATATATATATATATATATATATATATATATATATATATATATATATATATATATATATATATATATATATATATATATATATATATATATATATATATATATATATATATATATATATATATATATAATTTATATATATATATATATATATATATATATATATATATATATATATATATATATATATATATATATATATATATATATATATATATATATATATATATATATATATATATATATATATATATATATATATATATATATATATATATATATATATATATATATATATATATATATATATATATATATATATATATATATATATATATATATATATATATATATATATATATATATATATATATATATATATATATATATATATATATATATATATATATATATATATATATATATATATATATATATATATATATATATATATATATATATATATATATATATATATATATATATATATATATATATATATATATATATATATATATATATATATATATATATATATATATATATATATATATATATATATATATATATATATATATATATATATTATATATATATATATATATATATATATATATATATATATATATATATTTATATATATATATATATATATATATATATATATATATATATATATATATATATATATATATATATATATATATATATATATATATATATATATATATATATATATATATATATATATATATATATATATATATATATATATATATATATATATATATATATATATATATATTTATATATATATATATATATATATATATATATATATATATATATATATATATATATATTTATATATATATATATATATATATATATATATATATATATATATATATATATATATATATATATATATATATATATATATATATATATATATATATATATATATATATATATATATATATATATATATATATATATATATATATATATATATATATATATATATATATATATATATATATATATATATATATATATATATATATATATATATATATATATATATATATATATATATATATATATATATATATATATATATATATATATATATATATATATATATATATATATATATATATATATATATATATATATATATATATATATATATATATATATATATATATATATATATATATATATATATATATATATATATATATATATATATATATATATATATATATATATATATATATATATATATATATATATATATATATATATATATATATATATATATATATATATATATATATATATATATATATATATATATATATATATATATATATATATATATATATATATATATATATATATATATATATATATATATATATATATATATATATATATATATATATATATATATATATATATATATATATATATATATATATATATATATATATATATATATATATATATATATATATATATATATATATATATATATATATATATATATATATATATATATATATATATATATATATATATATATATATATATATATATATATATATATATATATATATATATATATATATATATATATATATATATATATATATATATATATATATATATATATATATATATATATATATATATATATATATATATATATATATATATATATATATATATATATATATATATATATATATATATATATATATATATATATATATATATATATATATATATATATATATATATATATATATATATATATATATATATATATATATATATATATATATATATATATATATATATATATATATATATATATATATATATATATATATATATATATATATATATATATATATATATATATATATATATATATATATATTTATATATATATATATATATATATATATATATATATATATATATATATATATATATATATATATATATATATATATATATATATATATATATATATATATATATATATATATATATATATATATATATATATATATATATATATATATATATATATATATATATATATATATATATATATATATATATATATATATATATATATATATATATATATATATATATATATATATATATATATATATATATATATATATATATATATATATATATATATATATATATATATATATATATATATATATATATATTTATATATATATATATATATATATATATATATATATATATATATATATATATATATATATATATATATATATATATATATATCTATATATATATATATATATATATATATATATATATATATATATATATATATATATATATATATATATATATATATATATATATATATATATATATATATATATATATATATATATATATATATATATATATATATATATATATATATATATATATATATATATATATATATATATATATATATATATATATATATATATATATATATATATACTATATATATATATATATTATATATATATATATATATGGTTATGTATATCCATATATAGGATGGTGACAGCAGCCAACTGAGGAGGTACTACCGTCCTGCCAAGTAGTGTAAAACGAAAGCCTGTAATTGTTTTACATGATGGTAGGATTGCTGGTGTCCTTTTTCTGTCTCATGAACATGCAAGATCTCAGGTACGTCTTGCTACTTCTACTTACACTTAGGTCACACTACACATACATGTACAAGCACATATATACACACCCTCTGGGTTTTCTTCTATTTTCTTTCTAGTTCTTATTCTTGTTTATTTCCCTTTCTATCTATGGGGAAGTGGAACAGAATTCTTCCTCCGTAAGCCATGCGTGTTGTAAGAGGCAACTAAAATGCCGGGAGCAAGGGCTAGTAACCTCTTCTCTGTATATATTACTAAATGTAAAAGGAGAAACTTTCGTTTTTCCTTTGGGCTCCCCCTACTGGTGGGATACGGCGTGTGTTGAAAGAAGAATATATATATATATATATATATTTATATATATATATATATATATATATATTTATATATATATATATATATATATATATATATATATTTATATATATATATATATATATATATATATATATATATATATATATATATATATATATATATATATATATATATATATATATTAATATATATATATATATATATATATATATATATATATATATATATATATATATATATATATATATATAATATATATATATATATATATATATATATATATATATATATATATATATATATATATATATATATATATATATATATATATATATATATATATATATATATATATATATATTATATATATATATATATATATATATATATATATATATATATATATATATATATATATATATATATATATATATATATATATATATATATTTATATATATATATATATATATATATATATATATATATATATATATATATATATATATATATATATATATATATATATATATATATATATATATATATATATATATTTATATATATATATATATATATATATATATATATATATATATATATATATATATATATATATATATATATATATATATATATATATATATATATATATATATATATATATATATATATATATTATATATATTTATATATATATATATATTTATATATATATATATATATATATATATATATATATATATATATATATATATATATATATATATATATATATATATATATATATATATATATATATATATATATATATATATATATATATATATATATATATATATATATATATATATATATATATATATATATATATATATATATATATATATATATATATATATATATATATATATATATATATATATATATATATATATATATATATATATATATATATATATATATATATATATATATATATATATATATATATATATATATATATATATATATATATATATATATATATATATATATATATATATATATATATATATATATATATATATATATATATATATATATATATATATATATATATATATATATATATATATATATATATATATATATATATATATATATATATATATATATATATATATATATATATATATATATATATATATATATATATATATATATATATATATATATATATATATATATATATATATATATATATATATATATATATATATATATATATATATATATATATTTATATATATATATATATATATAATATATATATATATATATATATATATATATATATATATATATATATATATATATATATATATATATATATATATATATATATATATATATATATATATATATATATATATATATATATATATATATATATATATATATATATATATATATATATATATATATATATATATATATATATATATATATATATATATATATATATATATATATATATATATATATATATATATATATATATATATATATATATATTTATATATATATATATATATATATATATATATATATATATATATATATATATTATATATATATATATATATATATATATATATATATATATATAATATATATATATATATATATATATATATATATATATATATATATACAGATAGCATATATATATACATATATATATATACATATACCATATATATATATATATATATATATATATACATATACCATATATATAAACATATACAATATATATATAAATATATATATATAAATAAAAAATATATATATATATATATATATATATATATATATATATATATATATATATATATATATATATATATATATATATATATATATATATATATATATATATATATATATATATATATATATATATTTATATATATATATATATATATATATATATATATATATATATATATATATATATATATATATATATATATATATATATATACATATTTATATATATATATATATATATATATATATATATATATATATATATATATATATATATATATTTTTTTTTTTTTTTTCAACAAGTCATGTCTCCACCGAGGCAGGGTGACCCAAAAAAAAGAAAAGAAAAATCCTCAAAAAAGAAAATACTTTCTCATCATTCAACACTTTCACCACACTCGACATTATCACTGTTTTTGCAGAGGTGCTCAGAATACAACAGTCTAGAAGCAAATAAACATATAAAGATACACAATATATCCCTCCAAACTGCCAATATCCCAAACCCCTCCTTTAAAGTGCAGGCATTGTACTTCCCATTTCCAGGACTCAAGTCCGACTATATAAAAAGAACCAGTTTCCCTGAATCCCTTCACTAAATATTACCCTGCTCACACTCCAACAGATCGTCAGGTCCCAAGTACCCATTCGTCTCCATTCACTCTATCTAACACGCTCACGCCCACGCTTGCTGAAGTCCAAGCCTATATATATATATATATATATATATATATATATATATATATATATATATATATATATATATATATGTATATATATATATATATGTATATATATATATATATATAGGTAGTAGGTTGGTAGACAGCAACCACCCAGGGAAGTACTACCGTCCTGCCAGATGACTGTGAAACAAAAACCTGTAACTGTTTTGCATGATGGTAGGATTGCTGGTTTCTTTTTCTGTCTCATAAACACGCTAAGATAACAGGGATATCTTGCTACTCCTACTTACACTTTGGTCACACTTCACAGACACGCACATGCATATATATATATACATACATCTAGGTTTTTCTCCTTTTTCTAAATAGCTCTTGTTCTTTTTTATTTCTTCTATTGTCCATGGGGAAGTGGAAAAGAATCTTTCCTCCGTAAGCCATGCGTGTCGTATGAGGCGACTAAAATGCCGGGAGCAATGGGCTAGTAACCCCTTCTCCTGTATACAATTACTAAAAAAGAGAAGAAGAAAAACTTTATAAAACTGGGTTGCTTAAATGTGCGTGGATGTAGTGCGGATGACAAGAAACAGATGATTGCTGATGTTATGAATGAAAAGAAGTTGGATGTCCTGGCCCTAAGCGAAACAAAGCTGAAGGGGGTAGGAGAGTTTCAGTGGGGGGAAATAAATGGGATTAAATCTGGAGTATCTGAGAGAGTTAGAGCAAAGGAAGGGGTAGCAGTAATGTTAAATGATCAGTTATGGAAGGAGAAAAGAGAATATGAATGTGTAAATTCAAGAATTATGTGGATTAAAGTAAAGGTTGGATGCGAGAAGTGGGTCATAATAAGCGTGTATGCACCTGGAGAAGAGAGGAATGCAGAGGAGAGAGAGAGATTTTGGGAGATGTTAAGTGAATGTATAGGAGCCTTTGAACCAAGTGAGAGAGTAATTGTGGTAGGGGACTTGAATGCTAAAGTAGGAGAAACTTTTAGAGAGGGTGTGGTAGGTAAGTTTGGGGTGCCAGGTGTAAATGATAATGGGAGCCCTTTGATTGAACTTTGTATAGAAAGGGGTTTAGTTATAGGTAATACATATTTTAAGAAAAAGAGGATAAATAAGTATACACGATATGATGTAGGGCGAAATGACAGTAGTTTGTTGGATTATGTATTGGTAGATAAAAGACTGTTGAGTAGACTTCAGGATGTACATGTTTATAGAGGGGCCACAGATATATCAGATCACTTTCTAGTTGTAGCTACACTGAGAGTAAAAGGTAGATGGGATACAAGGAGAATAGAAGCATCAGGGAAGAGAGAGGTGAAGGTTTATAAACTAAAAGAGGAGGCAGTTAGGGTAAGATATAAACAGCTATTGGAGGATAGATGGGCTAATGAGAGCATAGGCAATGGGGTCGAAGAGGTATGGGGTAGGTTTAAAAATGTAGTGTTAGAGTGTTCAGCAGAAGTTTGTGGTTACAGGAAAGTGGGTGCAGGAGGGAAGAGGAGCGATTGGTGGAATGATGATGTAAAGAGAGTAGTAAGGGAGAAAAAGTTAGCATATGAGAAGTTTTTACAAAGTAGAAGTGATGCAAGGAGGGAAGAGTATATGGAGAAAAAGAGAGAAGTTAAGAGAGTGGTGAAGCAATGTAAAAAGAGAGCAAATGAGAGAGTGGGTGAGATGTTATCAACAAATTTTGTTGAAAATAAGAAAAAGTTTTGGAGTGAGATTAACAAGTTAAGAAAGCCTAGAGAACAAATGGATTTGTCAGTTAAAAATAGGAGAGGAGAGTTATTAAATGGAGAGTTAGAGGTATTGGGAAGATGGAGGGAATATTTTGAGGAATTGTTAAATGTTGATGAAGATAGGGAAGCTGTGATTTCGTGTATAGGGCAAGGAGGAATAACATCTTGTAGGAGTGAGGAAGAGCCAGTTGTGAGTGTGGGGGAAGTTCGTGAGGCAGTAGGTAAAATGAAAGGGGGTAAGGCAGCCGGGATTGATGGGATAAAGATAGAAATGTTAAAAGCAGGTGGGGATATAGTTTTGGAGTGGTTGGTGCAATTATTTAATAAATGTATGGAAGAGGGTAAGGTACCTAGGGATTGGCAGAGAGCATGCATAGTTCCTTTGTATAAAGGCAAAGGGGATAAAAGAGAGTGCAAAAATTATAGGGGGATAAGTCTGTTGAGTGTACCTGGTAAAGTGTATGGTAGAGTTATAATTGAAAGAATTAAGAGTAAGACGGAGAATAGGATAGCAGATGAACAAGGAGGCTTTAGGAAAGGTAGGGGGTGTGTGGACCAGGTGTTTACAGTGAAACATATAAGTGAACAGTATTTAGATAAGGCTAAAGAGGTCTTTGTGGCATTTATGGATTTGGAAAAGGCGTATGACAGGGTGGATAGGGGGGCAATGTGGCAGATGTTGCAAGTGTATGGTGTAGGAGGTAGGTTACTGAAAGCAGTGAAGAGTTTTTACGAGGATAGTGAGGCTCAAGTTAGAGTATGTAGGAAAGAGGGAAATTTTTTCCCAGTAAAAGTAGGCCTTAGACAAGGATGTGTGATGTCACCGTGGTT
>NC_091317.1:34425680-34538180 GCF_038502225.1 Cherax quadricarinatus | reverse complement strand
CAGGAAGTGTAACGCTGCCCTGCTATGTATAACAGGAAGTGTAACGCTGCCCTACTCTGTATAACAGGTAGTGTAATGCTGCCCTGCTCTGTACAACAGGCAGTGTAACGCTGCCCTACTCTGTATAACAGGTAGTGTAATGCTGCCCTGCTCTGTATAACAGGTAGTGTAATGCTGCCCTGCTCTGTATAACAGGTAGTGTAATGCTGCCCTGCTCTGTACAACAGGCAGTGTAACGCTGCCCTACTCTGTATAACAGGTAGTGTAACGCTGCCCTACTCTGTATAACAGGTAATGTAATGCTGCCCTGCTCTGTACAACAGGCAGTGTAACGCTGCCCTACTCTGTATAACAGGCAGTGTAATGCTGCCCTACTCTGTACAACAGGCAGTGTAACGCTGCCCTGCTATGTATAACAGGCAGTGTAATGCTGTCCTACTCTGTATAACAGGCAGTGTAATGCTGCCCTACTCTGTATAACAGGCAGTGTAATGCTGCCCTGCTCTGTACAACAGGCAGTGTAACGCTGCCCTACTCTGTATAACAGGCAGTGTAATGCTGCCCTACTCTGTATAACAGGCAGTGTAATGCTGCCCTGCTCTGTACAACAGGCAGTGTAACGCTGCCCTACTCTGTATAACAGGTAGTGTAACGCTGCCCTGCTCTGTATAACAGGTAGTGTAACGCTGCCCTACTCTGTATAACAGGTAGTGTAACGCTGCCCTACTCTGTATAACAGGTAGTGTAATGCTGCCCTGCTCTGTATAACAGGTAGTGTAATGCTGCCCTGCTCTGTATAACAGGTAGTGTAACGCTGCCCTACTCTGTATAACAGGTAGTGTAATGCTGCCCTACTCTGTATAACAGGCAGTGTAACGCTGCCCTACTCTGTATAACAGGTAGTGTAACGCTGCCCTACTCTGTATAACAGGCAGTGTAATGCTGCCCTGCTCTGTATAACAGGTAGTGTAATGCTGCCCTGCTCTGTATAACAGGTAGTGTAACGCTGCCCTACTCTGTATAACAGGTAGTGTAATGCTGCCCTGCTCTGTATAACAGGTAGTGTAATGCTGCCCTACTCTGTATAACAGGTAGTGTAACGCTGCCCTACTCTGTATAACAGGTAGTGTAATGCTGCCCTGCTCTGTACAACAGGCAGTGTAACGCTGCCCTACTCTGTATAACAGGCAGTGTAATGCTGCCCTACTCTGTATAACAGGTAGTGTAACGCTGCCCTACTCTGTATAACAGGCAGTGTAATGCTGCCCTACTCTGTATAACAGGTAGTGTAACGCTGCCCTACTCTGTATAACAGGTAGTGTAATGCTGCCCTGCTCTGTATAACAGGTAGTGTAATGCTGCCCTGCTCTGTATAACAGGTAGTGTAACGCTGCCCTACTCTGTATAACAGGTAGTGTAATGCTGCCCTGCTCTGTATAACAGGTAGTGTAATGCTGCCCTGCTCTGTATAACAGGCAGTGTAATGCTGCCCTACTCTGTATAACAGGCAGTGTAATGCTGCCCTGCTCTGTACAACAGGCAGTGTAACGCTGCCCTGCTATGTATAACAGGCAGTGTAATGCTGCCCTACTCTGTATAACAGGCAGTGTAATGCTGCCCTACTCTGTATAACAGGCAGTGTAATGCTGCCCTGCTCTGTATAACAGGCAGTGTAATGCTGCCCTGCTCTGTATAACAGGCAGTATACCGCTGCCCTACTCAATATAACAGGCAGTATACCGCTGCCCTACTCAATATAACAGGCAGTATACCACTGCCCTACTCAATATAACAGGCAGTATACCGCTGCCCTACTCAATATAACAGGCAGTATACCACTGCCCTACTCAATATAACAGGCAGTATACCACTGCCCTACTCAATATAACAGGCAGTGTACCGCTGCCCTACTCAATATAACAGGCAGTATAACGCTGCCCTACTCAATATAACAGGCAGTGTACCGCTGCCCTACTCAATATAACAGGCAGTATACCGCTGCCCTACTCAATATAACAGGCAGTATACCACTGCCCTACTCAATATAACAGGCAGTGTACCGCTGCCCTACTCAATATAACAGGCAGTATACCACTGCCCTACTCAATATAACAGGCAGTGTACCGCTGCCCTACTCAATATAACAGGCAGTATACCGCTGCCCTACTCAATATAACAGGCAGTGTAACGCTGCCCTACTCAATATAACAGGCAGTGTACCGCTGCCCTACTCAATATAACAGGCAGTGTTCCGCTGCCCTACTCAATATAACAGGCAGTGTACCGCTGCCCTACTCAATATAACAGGCAGTGTAACGCTGCCCTACTCAATATAACAGGCAGTGTAACGCTGCCCTACTCAATACAATAGGCAGTGTACCGCTGTCCTACTCAATACAATAGGCAGTGTACCGCTGTCCTACTCAATACAATAGGCAGTGTACCGCTGCCCTACTCAATATAATAGACAGTGTACCGCTGCCCTACTCAATATAACAAGTCACGTAATGGGAAGAAATTGTTTCCTGGTCATATTCAATTACGCAGTTTGGGTTTCTTCCACAAGGTCGTGGAACGTCAGCCTCAGCTGGGACACTTCACTATGGGAATTTTTATATTTATGGAAAGCACTGAAGTTGTGGAAATACCGTTAAGCATACCCCTGAGGGTTTAGTACTACGGGAATTTTAAAAATTTCATTCCAGCAGAAATGTAGTTTTTTTTTTTTTAATTACCATCTCTCAGGATGACCTGTCAGAAATTAAATTTACGAAAGACTAAAACAAAAAACTTAAATTTATATACGGTAAATAAAACACACACGGGAGATTACTTGTGATTTTACCTGTGAGGAGAGGGAGTGTGTCTACCTGAACTAACACTACCAGCAGTCGCCGGTGGTGTTACACAGGAGAAAAATAACAATGTTTCACTTGATTTATGAGATTCCATGTAAAATTTACAAGTAGCATACTCTTTAAGACTTGAGTCAATAGTAGTGTGACGTGGGGGAGAGGCCCGGTAGCAAGTGACTCGCACACAACCTTCCCGTGTAAAATGTACTCTTGGCAATTTGAAGTTTAATACACCTATACACAAAAAAAATACAAAAAAAAAAACATTCATATCCACAAGAATTGTTATATAGGCCGCATCATAGAGCAGGAAGGACAAGCAACAGGGAGCTATGGGACAAGTGCGCGCCTTATCCTCTCACTATAGCAGAGACTGAGCGAGATTAATACGTCGTATAGATCACTGTACAACTTGGTGGTGATGTGAGGCCCACTGGTGAACCACTTAAAAGCATGTATGTACATGGCTCATGAAGTCACCCAGACAGCAACTGGTTTAAGAGCTCGATAAGGAAGGATGGACCAGTGGTGACATAATAGTTTTATTGAGCAAACTTAAGATACATTAGCAACGTGCTACAAGCTACTCTATAAAATAGTTACATACCTAGAACTAGAGCTAGAGCTATCTATAGTATTCCCGTCCTCATAACCCTCAGGGTGGTTATCATTACCGACTCCACTGACGATTCAGTTACTACGAGGCTTCACAGGTTTCTTACCAGCCTAGCTGGAGGTAATATTAATTAGGAATTACCATCTTTCAGAAAGGTCTATCTTACACACACTAGAACTTTCATAAAGATCTCAGAGAATGGCAACGAAAATTACATATAAGAGATAGAAAAAAAGGAGAAAAGGATGGACAGAATTAGCACTACATAATATATCCAGCATTAATATGGCAATAGTGTCCCCCCCACACACATTTTAACAGCGCACGCAGCTCATGTGCATAAGATTGCTGAGCATTACTGGGGGTCTAAAAGTACATTATCATCTCACTGTTGTGGCATCTGCCCACCTGTCGCGCATACATACCCACCCACCCACATAAACACCCACTTAGTTGCACTAATTACATCACTACATTACTAAAAGCTGCAATTTTGGGAAAGGTTTGAACAAGAAACAAAACTTAAATATAAACATACAAGTACAGCCGGTGTTGCGTAGAACGTTAAGCACGTGGCTTACTGACCCTCAAACACCTTTTGTGGAGGTAGTGGGTGTTGTGACGGTTGTTGTGACTTGTGGCTGTAGTGACGGTTGTGGGTGTAGTGACGGCTGTTGTGGGTGTTGTGACGGGTGTTGTGACTTGTGGTTGTAGTGACGGTTGTGGGTGTTGTGACGGTTGTTGTGACTTGTGGTTGTAGTGACGGTTGTGGGTGTAGTGACGGTTGTTGTGGGTGTTGTGACTTGTGGTTGTAGTGACGGTTGTGGGTGTTGTGACGGTTGTTGTGACTTGTGGTTGTAGTGACGGTTGTTGTGACTTGTGGTTGTAGTGACGGTTGTGGGTGTAGTGACGGCTGTTGTGGGTGTTGTGACGGTTGTTGTGACTTGTGGTTGTAGTGACGGTTGTGGGTGTAGTGACGGCTGTTGTGGGTGTTGTGACGGTTGTTGTGACTTGTAGTTGTAGTGACGGTTGTGGGTGTAGTGACGGCTGTTGTGGGTGTTGTGACGGTTGTTGTGACTTGTGGTTGTAGTGACGGTTGTGGGTGTAGTGACGGCTGTTGTGGGTGTTGTGACGGTTGTTGTGACTTGTGGTTGTAGTGACGGTTGTTGTGACTTGTGGTTGTAGTGACGGTTGTTGTGACTTGTGGTTGTAGTGACGGTTGTGGGTGTAGTGACGGTTGTGGGTGTAGTGACGGCTGTTGTGGGTGCTGTGACGGTTGTGACTTGTGGTTGTAGTGACGGTTGTGGGTGTAGTGACGGCTGTTGTGGGTGTTGTGACGGCTGTGGGTGTAGTGACGGCTGTGGGTGTAGTGACGGCTGTTGTGACGGTTGATTTGTGGTTGTAGTGACGGTTGTGGTTGTAGTGACGGTTGTGGGTGTAGTGACGGCTGTTGTGGGTGTTGTGACTTGTGGGTGTAGTGACGGTTGTGGGTGTAGTGACGGCTGTTGTGGGTGTTGTGACGGTTGTTGTGACTTGTGGTTGTAGTGACGGTTGTTGTGACTTGTGGTTGTAGTGACGGTTGTTGTGACTTGTGGTTGTAGTGACGGTTGTGGGTGTAGTGACGGCTGTTGTGGGTGCTGTGACGGTTGTTACTTGTGGTTGTAGTGACGGTTGTGGGTGTAGTGACGGCTGTTGTGGGTGTTGTGACGGTTGTGGGTGTAGTGACGGCTGTGGGTGTAGTGAAGGCTGTGACTTGTGGTTGTAGTGACGGTTGTGGGTGTAGTGACGGCTGTTGTGGGTGTTGTGACGGTTGATTTGTGGTTGTAGTGACGGTTGTGGGTGTAGTGACGGCTGTGGGTGTAGTGACGGCTGTTGTGGGTGTTCTGGGTGTTGTGACGGTTGTGACTTGTGGTTGTAGTGACGGTGGTGGTTGTAGTGACGGCTGTTGTGGTTGTAGTGACGGCTGTTGTGACTTGTGGTTGTAGTGACGGCTGTTGTGGGTGTTGTGACGGCTGTTGCGACTGCTCTGGCCCAGCTGGGTTACCCGGTGTTATAGCCACCATTTACTTAAGTGAATGATGGTGAAAGTTTTTCTTTTTCGGGCCACCCTGCCTTGGTGGGAATCGGCCAGTGTGATAAAAAAAAATTATTTTAATAACTCGCATGAGTGTAACAATGCAGCATAATGAAAACATATAGTGAATGACTACTACAAAAATTATATCATGTATACTTTGTTAAAAATGGTATAATATAGCGACAAGTTGAAGATAGTTCCACACCACTATGAGCTGAACTCTTTTCCAGGCTGAGGGACTGACCACCTCAAATACTTTTTCTCCAAGGTTGATGGACTGATTACATCACCTTTATTTCATTACCACTGCTCCCTTTGTATTTGACTGAAGAAGCCTACTGTGTAGACGAAACTTTTTATCAATGAAGATAACCAACTGCTGCACGTCTTAATCTTCATAATATATACCGTGTACAGCGTGGAGCGTCTTTGATGCCGAGCGCACCACGAGTGGGAGGGGGGGGACATAGAACATTACAAAGTAATTCTCTGTGCCACTGATGCAGAGCTGCAACCTGACCTGCTGTTGCCCTCCACAACAAAGTTGGCTAACAATGATAATTTTTGTGTTACACAACAGAAGTTTCCCCACAAAGGATATGTGGCAACTTCCTAGTTGTCTTTCTACCGGGTCACTGACGTGATCCAACGAAGCGAACCATCCCAGACACTACACTACCCACCAGACAAAGCTATCACTCCACAGGTAGTACAATGCCCACACTCGAACAAGACGCCAAATACTCAAGACCACGTCACTCTGATCCAACACGCACACATGTCTACTGCATGTTCACTACCCCCCTTCCCTCTCTCTTTCTTTCTCTTTCACACACAATTACTTCTCTGACGTTCTCCACACCCACCTTTTATCCACCCCATGGAAGACCAATTTCAAAATTTCTTGACAAAATTACAGATTTCCCCCTGTCAATATTTCATTACTTCCCTGCCTCCAACCTGTTTTCACAGCCACCCAGTCCTCCCACGGCACGTCTTGATGTTGATGAGTAAGACGCATGCGCAATAACTGGGTACATTGTTGAAACGTTTCGCCTACACGGTAGGTGTGGAGAAATGGTTAGGTAAGCACACTTTCCTGCATGAAACAAATATAGCAATCGGTACTTATCTGTTAACAGCACGATGTCCAACAGCCTCCCCTTGGAAATCCCTTCGGGGTGCCGTTCCAGACTCCACAGTAGATGTTGATTAACAATTTTGTTAGAAAACAATTTGGCCCTAAAGAGCGTATATCCTGAATTTCACTATCATCTGAAATGCGTAGTGATACTTGGGTTTGGGTGAATCACGTAGGTGATTCACCCAAACCCAAGTATCACGTGATCTATTGGTAATTCCAGTCAAATCTCACCCCTACCTATTAGCTGCAGCTAACGTAGTTAGGTGTGGGGTATGGCTAGACTTACCTGGGTATTGTAACTGACCCAATTTTTCCTAGTTTGTGGTAGGGGAAGTAGGCTGCTACAGATGCGTAATTATGTCCTCACTCGTCGATAGGGAGTTACTTCGATCAGTTTCTTCTCCCTTTGTTCATAACACTTGCATTCATACCGCGACACAAACTTTCACGCTTATTGGGATTATACCGCGGATACACTCGTGTTTCTTTTTAACACTAGTTTTCCAAGTGGAGATTGACAGTATTTCAGAGTTTACCGCACAATGTCAGTATTTTCTTTGTTCTCAGTGGGAGATTTGTGACGTGTGTTCACGCTCTGATATTTGAATTCAACCTAGTTTGTCGCCCTGCCCAAGCACCCACAAGTTACCCTCCGCACAAAAGAACTGCAGAGTTCAGCTTTATATCTCTTCCTTACTACACATTGCAACAGTATTCAATACAAGAGGGTAGGTTTCTTGTTATCTAGCTATAGACTAGAATTGTTAATAGTCCCAACTTGTAGATAAAGTTGGCTGCAGGTTTACACGTAATTTTCCTCCTATGTTAGAAAAGAGTAATTATTCTCGTTTAACCTCGTGTGTAGTTGATCAGGAACTCTAGTAAGGAGAGGAAGGTGTGCTTTGTGACGCTATGGTACATACATGTGGTTTTTATAAAGTTGTTTGCTAGGAAGGAAGAGTCCACTAGCCTGTTCCAGAAGGGCTAAGTCCTTCAGAGGGCTGAGAGATACCCCCTTTACTGGAGAATTTTCTCCACAGTAGGCTTCTTCAGTCAAATACTGAGAAGAATGGATTGTAGGCAGCAGAAGTAGGGGCGAGGTAAAAATGATGTAATTAGTCATCAATCTTGGAGAAACAGTTTCAGGTGGTCAGTCCCTCAGCCTGCCAGTTCGATTCACCGGCGGAGTGCCGGCCCGGGTCTTGTCCAAGATGTGACCCGGCGCTTCAGCCTGAAAAATTCAGCTCCATGGTCTGGAACAATGTGAAGCCGAAACATGAGAATGGAGTCAAATGTTGTGGAAGGTTAGGTGTGGAAGATCTCGAAGACGTAGCATGAGCCGGAGTACTAGTAGAACAAGAAGACCAGAAATAACAACTGCAGGTTCAGGTAGGTTCGCCAGGACGGGTCCTGACCTGGGTCTTCTCCATGTGGTGACCCGATAGTGACTCCCGAAGGTTGTACATAAATTGCATACAATACCGACAAGATGAGAAATTAGACGCATGTGCAACATTTGGGTATCCTTACATGTAGATGTTTCACCAACCAGTGGCTTTATCAGTACAATACAAGGACATAATGTGAAGAAATATATACAAAAGATGAGGTAATCAGTCCCTCAGCCTTGGAGTTGGTGAAGAGCACCGTAGTCTTCAAGACTACCTCATATTTTCTATATATTTCTTCACATTTCGTCCTTGTACTGATAAAGTCAGTGGTTAGCGAAACATCTACAAATAAAGATACCCAGATGCAGCACAAGTATAATTTTTAATCACTCCCGAAGGTGTGTCAAAGTCTGTACAAGTGGAGTACCGTTTACAGCCCTATGGAAGCGGCAGTCTTATGACAAGGACACGGTGAGTCTTCTACAGCACAGGTAGTGTAGCAGCTAGTTAACGATCGTCGTCGACGCCCTGTAGCTTGGCGTCTGGTTCCGATATATACGATGTTACGAGTCATCTCCAACTCAACATACTAGGCTGCCATCATTCCTGGCACTCGAGCCGCAGCACGAGTGCTGGTGTGAACCAAGAGGCCTGCAGCAAGCCTACTGGCCCATGTCTGGAAAGTCCACACATGGACCAGTAGTACCCTGGCACGAGGTACTAACGTTCCTGCCCTGGCACTAGGTACTAATGTTCCTACCCTGGCACTGTTACTGACACTGTGCACTAACTTGCTCACTAAATGATTCCACGGGCTGTGGTTCGTACGCCAGTTTGCTTGCGGCCAGCAGTAACAGCCTGGTTGTTCAGACCACGAGGCCTGGTGTCAGACCGAGCCGCGGGAGCACTGACCCCCGAAACCCTCTCCAGGTATACTGTATGATTTCCATTATTAAACTCGTAGGGGAGCGCTAAACCCGTAGGGGGTTAGCGCTCCCCTACGAGGCATTTATGTTGGATACAAGAGGAAAGCAGATACAGTTCCCTGGATCAAGAGTCGTTCACCGGCATCAAGAACAACCCTCCCTGGAGGGATGGACGACTTCTAACATCAACACAGTGTTACTGTACATGAACGGTACACAATACCGACAAGTGACTATGTCCTCCATCTTTCGCTAGTATAAAAGCAGCAACCACCTTGCTTGTGGTCCAGAATCGTCACGACTACGGTGCTGTTTACACCTACTTTAAGGCTGACGGACTGATTACCTCATCTTTTGTATATAGTTCTACTGTCTTCATATCATGTCCTACAATATGTATTGATAAACCCACGGGTTGGCGAAACGTCTACAATAAAGATACCCAGATGTTGCACATGTGTCTAAATTTATCACAATGTTACTGCACTAGGCACAATACTTGCTACAGCTTGCCACATCTCACTCCGCTAAACACTTCTCACCTCCAGTTGCAATAAACACTTACTCTTACCCACACTGCTCATCCCGCAGGAATTCTAACTCACACTATTATCTAATACAAGCTTGTAAACTCTTTTCGACAAGTGTTGGGCCGGACATAATTGTCAATTCTACTCCAGCTATTACTCCCCCCCCCCTACACATAATCCTTCACTACAATTCAAACTAACGTTTAAACCATTGACATGTTCACAATATCTCGTTACCCACTTTTAGTTATTTCTTAATGTTTACAATCTCTCCCTCTTTATTTGTAAACGCGTATACACTTCATTATGTTCTCCTCCTCTTCCCTGGGTTGTTGTTATTACACTCACGGGGATGGAGGAGAGCTAAACTCAAAGGGGTTATATAACACCTGAGAAATTGGGTAATTTAATTCAAGAGAGGTCGATTAAGTTCACTGGTTCCCGAGTCCTTCAGACAGTAAAAATGTAGCAGGTGGAGCCCCGGGCCCTTTATAGCAGCAGGTGGAGCCCCGGGCCCTTTATAGCAGCAGGTGGAGCCCCGGGCCCTTTATAGCAGCAGGTGGAGCCCCGGGCCCTTTATAGCAGCAGGTGGAGCCCCGGGCCCTTGTTTATAGCAGTAGGTGGAGCCCCGAGCCCTTGTTTGTAGCAGCAGGTGGAGCCCCGGGCCCTTGTTTGTAGCAGCAGGTGGAGCCCCGGGCCCTTGTTTGTAGCAGCAGGTGGAGCCCCGGGCCCTTGTTTGTAGCAGCAGGTGGAGCCCCGGGCCCTTGTCTGTAGCAGCAGGTGGAGCCCCGGGCCCTTGTTTGTAGCAGCAGGTGGAGCCCCGGGCCCTTGTCTGTAGCAGCAGGTGGAGCCCCGAGCCCTTGTTTGTAGCAGCAGGTGGAGCCCCGGGCCCTTTATAGCAGCAGGTGGAGCCCCGGGCCCTTTATAGCAGCAGGTGGAGCCCCGGGCCCTTTATAGCAGCAGGTGGAGCCCCGGGCCCTTGTTTATAACAGTAGGTGGAGCCCCGAGCCCTTGTTTGTAGCAGCAGGTGGAGCCCCGGGCCCTTGTTTGTAGCAGCAGGTGGAGCCCCGGGCCCTTGTCTGTAGCAGCAGGTGGAGCCCCAGGCCCTTGTTCGTAGCAGCAGGAGCCCCGGGCCCTTGTTTGTAGCAGAAGGTGGAGCCCCGGGCCCTTGTTCGTAGCAGGAGCCCCAGGCCCTTGTTTGTAGCAGCAGGTGGAGCCCCGGGCCCTTGTTTGTAGCAGCAGCCCCGGGCCCATGTTTGTAGCAGCAGGTGGAGCCCCGGGCCCTTGTTTGTAGCAGCCCCGGGCCCTTGTTTGTAGCAGCAGCAGCCCCGGGCCCTTGTTTGTAGCAGCAGGTGGAGCCCCGAGCCCTTGTTTGTAGCAGCAGGTGGAGTCCCGGGCCCTTGTTTGTAGCAGCAGGTGGAGCCCCGGGCCCTTGTTTGTAGCAGCAGGTGGAGCCCCGGGCCCTTGTTTGTAGCAGCAGGTGGAGCCCCGGGCCCTTGTTTGTAGCAGCAGGTGGAGCCCCGGGCCCTTGTTTGTAGCAGCAGGTGGAGCCCCGGGCCCTTGTTTGTAACAGCAGGTGGAGCCCCGGGCCCTTGTTTGTAGCAGCAGGTGGAGCCCCGGGCCCTTGTTTGTAGCAGCAGGTGGAGCCCCGGGCCCTTGTTTGTAGCAGCAGGTGGAGCCCCGGTCCCTTGTTTGTAGCAGCAGGTTACCGAATGATTGGTCATCCTTGCTACCTGTACACTCACACCCTGAACACACACATTCTTGCTACCAGCACACTCACACCCTCAACACAGTCATTCTTGTTACCAGCACACTCACACCCTCAACAGTCATTCTTGTTACCAGCACACTCACACCCTCAACACAGTCATTCTTGTTACCAGCACACTCACACCCTCAACACAACTCCACACTTATTACGTTACGTAACACGGGTCAGGTTTTAAAAGTTAATAACTGTACTCCTGGCTGGGAGCCGTGAACACGAGGACCTTAATGTGTAATTCTTAACAACGGTAATTAGTCACAGGTCAATATTTTTTTCACCTCATCCCGGATCTTATATATAAATGTTCCGCCATTTCCCATAAAAGTGATAAGATTTTTTGGGGGGAGGGGGGGGGCTGGACGCTCACAAATTCGAAATTATAATGAAAATTGAACTAAAATGTAAAATTTCGATGCCACTATTTTTTTTATAATTTTACTGGCTAAGAAAATTTATTTTAGCTCCACTGACGATATTAACCCCCCCCCCCGTTACCCCCAGGATGCCACCCACAACAGTCAAGTAACATCCGGGTACGTACATACTGCTGACTGACAAAGGCAACAGGACGCTTGCAGTTACGTTTCGCCCAGCCCGGGAGTCGAACCCAGATTCTTTCTGGTGTGAGCCCAGCAGACTGAGCTTGGACAAACACTGTTACACAAGAGGCAACACCTAATATAATAAACAACAGCTTAACTTGATTATTTATTTACCTCTCGTACTGTTGCTACAACAGTATTACATAACTACTGTTGCTACAACAGTATTACATAACTACTGTTGCTACAACAGTATTACATAACTACTGTTGCTACAACAGTATTACATAACTACTGTTGCTACAACAGTATTACATAACTACTGTTGCTACAACAGTATTACATAACTACTGTTGCTACAACAGTATTACATAACTACTGTTGCTACAACAGTATTACATAACTACTGTTGCTACAACAGTATTACATAACTACTGTTGCTACAACAGTATTACATAACTACTGTTGCTACAACAGTATTACATAACTACTGTTGCTACAACAGTATTACATAACTACTGTTGCTACAACAGTATTACATAACTACTGTTGCTACAACAGTATTACATAACTACTGTTGCTTCAACAGTATTACATAACTACTGTTGCTTCAACAGTATTACATAACTACTGTTGCTTCAACAGTATTACATAACTACTGTTGCTACAACAGTATTACATAACTACTGTTGCTTCAACAGTATTACATAACTACTGTTGCTACAACAGTATTACATAACTACTGTTGCTTCAACAGTATTACATAACTACTGTTGCTACAACAACCTTATATAACTATCATACTCTTGCTACAGTAGACTTGTAACAACAGTAGGAAGTTACGAAAGTCTGTTGTAGCAATAGTATGAGTTATATAAACCTGTTGTAGCAACAGTATGACAGTTATATAAACCTGTTGTAGCAACAGTATGACAGTTATATAAACCTGTTGTAGCAACAGTATGACAGTTATATAAACCTGTTGTAGCAACAGTATGACAGTTATATAAACCTGTTGTAGCAACAGTATGACAGTTATATAAACCTGTTGTAGCAACAGTATGACAGTTATATAAAACTGTTGTAGCAACAGTATGAATTATATAAACCTGTTGTCGTGACAGTATGAGTTATATAAACCTGTTGTAGCAAAAGTTATATAAACCTGTTGTAGCAACAGTTATATAAACCTGTTGTAGCAACAGTATGACAGTTATATAAAACTGTTGTAGCAACAGTATGAATTATATAAACCTGTTGTCGTGACAGTATGAGTTATATAAACCTGTTGTAGCAAGTTATATAAACCTGTTGTAGCAACAGTATGAGTTATATAAACCTGTTGTAGCAACAGTATGACAGTTATATAAACCTGTTGTAGCAACAGTTATATAAACCTGTTGTAGCAACAGTATGAGTTATATAAACCTGTTGTAGCAACAGTATGACAGTTATATAAACCTGTTGTAGCAACAGTATGACAGTTAGATAAACGTGTTGTAGCAACAGTATAACAGTTACATAAACGTGTTGTAGCAACAGTATAACAGGCTCGCTCATCACACTGTTACTACAACAAGCAGCTTAAGTAACTCGTACAGCAAGTTTTATATTACTAAGTCACGTGACTCAGATTTTACTATGTATCTGAAAACTAATATAATATGGCCCGTGGCCTGGTGGTAACAGCTCTCGCTTCACACACTGGTGTCCGGGTTCGATTCCCGGCGAGGGTGACAGCGTGTTTCCCCCACACCGGTTGTCCATATTCATCCATCAGTAAAAATGGGTACTTGGGTGTTAGTGGACTGGTGTGGGTCGCATCCTGGGATAAAACTGACCTAATTTGCGGGAAATACTCAGCATAACAAGCGACTTTCTATATAGTAGTATGTCACTGATGTCAGCTATAGTCTGTATACCTTGTACATGTACTGGTAGTAACAAAATTATTATTATTATTATTATTATTATTATTATTATTATTATTCCAGTTGGAGGTGACAAGTTAGCCCACCACCAGGTGCCAAATCAACCAGGCTGTGGTGGGTGTGTGGGGCAGCAGGCCACCAGCAGCGACAGCCTGGTTGATCAGGTTAACACCAGGCGAGCCAGGCCCATGGCCGGGCTCCGGGAGTATAAAAACTCTTGAAAGTCATCAAAGTTAACAAAGGTAACGTGACACCAGACGACTGTGGTGTCAACACTGGCATAATGTTGTGGTACACACCACAGCTTCCATTTACTAAGATAAGAACACAACCAACACTGATAACACTTACTGAACAACACTGCTAGGGACTACATTATGTATACTGTTACAACACTGCTTGATCTACATTATGTATACTCTTACCGGAACACTGCTAAAGTCTACATTATGTATACTGTTGCTGGACCAACATTGTTCTGGGTCTACATTATGTATACTGTTACTTGAACACTGCTAAAGTCTACATTATGCACGGTGTTAGTTGATGCTAGACACTGAAATACCCTGACAATGATCTGCCATAAGATATTCCTTCACTGGTGCCACCACTATGGCAGCGGCACCGCAGAATCCCCATGTCTTTACCAAAATTTGATAAATCAGCAGTGTTCTGCTAACCTATTAATGATATTTACATAATGGCAACAAAAGGTAAGTGTGCTTGTCATATTCCATCAGGCAGGATGAGGTTCATGGGTGAGAATTGTGTCAGCCTCAGCTGGAAGACTTCAGTCAGGTAATAGTGTCGTAAAGTACGCCATTCGAGGTGAATAAATGCTTTAGTAAACCGATAAGTTGATAAATGAGGCATTTATGCAACATTTGAGTATCTCATTCTGGAAACGTTTCGAGGGCCAGCGGCTTCTTCAGTCCAATGCAGAGAAAGGTTGAAGGTAAGATGGTGTTCAAGGCAATCAGTCCCTCAGCCTGGAGTCGGTGTGTCCAGTCCATCAATACTGATGGACTGGACACCGACTCCAGGTTGAGGGACTGATTACCTCAAACTCATTCATTTTTGTCTGCATTGGACTGAAGAAGCCACTGGTTGGCGAAACGTTTCCAGAATGAGATACCCAAAGGTTGCATTTATCAACATACTATTACATGTTCGTCAGCTACAAGAACTTCAACAATTTCGTCCCAACACAGATGGAGTTACTATCACTTGGAAACTGATTTCTCTCAGGACAGCCTATCCCTGTGATTATTATTATCATAACTAAGCGCTAAAACCACAAGGGTCATGTAACATATCCCGGTGATGGATACTTCTTATAAGGGAGTCGGAATATGCTAACTCAAGATTTTTTAATGTAAACGAGACTCAACATTTTTTTTCCTAGACTATGTTGTGAGATCAGCCACATTAATTATGGGCATGGGAAGGTCACCGACCTCTTTATACCACGTGTTGGTAGAGGTATGAGAAGTGAAGGAATGTACAGTGAGTCGTCTGGCTGTGAACACTAGCGGCCACTAGAGGACACTGGAAAATCTTGTGAGCTTTGCATCCCTCCATTAATTAATACAGTTCCTACCTCCTGGTATATCTTGGAAAGAAGTGTAATAGATTCCTGTATAGAAACCTCTAGGAAATAAAAACTGTATCGGAGTATAAAACGAATTCCTACTATACAAGAGAGCGAAAAAGTAATGTGAAGGACCTGGGAGCGATAATGTCAAGAGAATCTCACTTTCGAAGATCACAACAATGTGTCTACCACATCTGCTAAGAAAATGATAGGATGGATAATGATAACCTTCAAAACTAGGGATGCCAAGCCCATGATGATTCTTTCCAAATCGTTTCTCTCTAGGCTGGACTATTGCTGTACACTAACGGCCCCTTTCAAGACAAACGAAACTGCAGACCTGGAGAATATACAGAGAACCTTCACTGCACGTGTAAGTACAATAAAGCACCTCGATTACTTTAAACGGTTGAAGTCCTTTGACTTGTACTCCTTGGAACGCAGGAGAGAAAGATATATGATAATATACACTTGGAAAATCCTAGACGGAGTAACCTCAAATCTGCATACGGAAATCACTCCCTACGAGAGCAAAAAACTCAGCAGGCGGTACAACATCCCCCTATTGAAAAGCATGGGTGCCACGAACACATTAAGAAACAACACAGTAAGTGTCTGGAGCCCAAGACTGTTCACCTGTCTCCCAGCATACATAAGGGTGGTTACCAACAGACCCCTGGCTGTCTTCAAGGAGGAGTTGACAGGTACCTGCAGTCAATACCTGAACAGCCAGGCTGTGGCTCGTACATCGGTTTACGTGCGGCCAACAGTAACAACCTGGTTTATAAGGCCTTGATTCATCGCGAGTCCTGATTATGAACTGGCCCGAGGGGGCGTTGACCCCCGGAACACCCTCCAGGTATAATGTAATAATTTCATAGTGAGATTTTTATATATTCTTTCAGCTAGTAAACCGACTTCTTGTAAAGTGCCTTGAAAATTTCTCATTTTACCTGACACTAAACTTCCGCTCCTCATTTATATACAAATATTACAGTATTACATTTGACTGGTGATAGTGACAAATACTGCAGATAAAAATAAATGTTGAGTGGACTTCTAAGCTTAAAGTATATGACTAATCAATAATTAGTAATTAAATGACTAAGACAGATGGAAAGTAATCTAGAAGCATGAAGTTCCACAATCCCACGCACAAATATATTTTTTAAGATATTTCTATCCTAGAGCGTGAAGCAAGAGAAATACACAGGACATGAAAGAGGAAGGTGGTGGGAGGGAAGACCAAGGACACTTGAAGGTGGGGTAGCTGACCTTCATGGATGGCAGGTTAACTGACCTAGGTGAGTCACGGCACTGATCTTGTGGTTTAAGTGTTTATTGGTGATTTATTTATCAGTTGAAAATTCACCTGACACGAACCTTAATCGTATGATATGCCGCTCAGTGGTTAATTAAGAGCATCTTAAAAACTGTGTCAATGTTTACATAGCTTGGTTGACTCTTGGGCAGTGTGTGTGTGTGTGTGTGTGTGTGTGTGTGTGTGTGTGTGTGTGTGTGTGTGTGTGTGTGTGTGTGTGTGTGTGTGTACTCACCTATTTGTGGTTGCAGGGGTCGAGTCCTAGCTCCTGTGTGTGTGTGTGTGTGTGTGTGTGTGTGTGTGTGTGTGTGTGTGTGTGTGTGTGTGTGTGTGTGTGTGTGTGTGTGTGTGTGTGTGTGTCAGAGCTGGTGGCTTGTGGCTGCCCTGATGCTGTTATCTTGTCAGTATTTTTACAGACTAATCTCACACTAACTAGGTTGTTGTGAGAAATCATAGTAACACTCAAAATATCAATGATAAAATATATCCTCAAGTATGTGAATAAGACAATATGAGGTCTATGGCATTTACTGAGTAGTAGACGTCCATCAGGAACTTGATCAATTAGACTCATATTGAACAAAACGTCTTAATAAATGCCACAAACTGTATGTGTTTAATTCAAACACCGCAGTGTACATGCTTGGCTGCGTGTCTGCTCAACTCCTGTCAAATGGTGCTCAACTCGTCCTCAAAATAGTTGTCTAAACAGTTGGTATCAATAAAAACAACAATGTCTGTGAGTGGACTTAGCAGAAGATGGGTCTATGAAAGACGATATGAACCATAGAACTGATGAGGGGAAAAAAGAAGCATGGTGCACTGAGGAGTCTGTGGAGACAAAGAACATGGAAGCAAAGACAGCAGTGTACGAGAGAATAGTGGTATCAACGCTCTTAGATGAGTGTGAAACATGGGTGGTGAATGCTGCAACAAGGAGAAAGCTGGAGGCAGTGGACATGTCGTGTCTGAGAGCAATGTGTGGTGTGAATATTATGCAGAGAATCTGTAGCTTGGAGATTAGTAGGAGGTACGGGGTTTCAAAAGTATTATCCAGAGGGCTGAGGATGGGGTGAGATGGTTCGGACATTTAAAGAGGGCAGAACAAAATAGAATAACTGAGAGCATATAAATCTGTAGTAGAAAGCGGGGTCATCCTAGAAAAGGCTGGAGGGACGGGGGTAAAGGTTGTGTGTGCTAGGTCTAGATTTCCAGCAAGCGTGAGTGAATGTTAAACAGGAGCAGCGTGTGGAGGCAAATGATTTTTATGACACACTGTTAGTGTGAGCAAAGTAACATTTATAAAGGGATTCAGAGAAACCGGTTATCCGGACCAGAGTCCTGGAGGTGGGAAGTACAGTGCCTGCGCTCTGAAGGAGGGGTGAAGATATGTTGCACTTCTTGAACTGTAGTGTCGGCACCTCTCTAGCAAGACTGATGATTAATAGTGTTTCGTCTATTTCGGGTCACCGTGCCTCGGCGGAAAACTGCCGATGTGTTAATAAAAATATATAGATTTGGCTTTAAATTATTTCAAACCAACCTTAAGTATCCCAAATCTTATTTCAGAGTTTTGAGCAAATTAGAGAACCGGGAGAGTAGTGTGTGGCAGCGAGCAAGCCAAGACCTAGTTAGGCGTATGTTGATCAATAACCTCTTACCTATACTGCTGTCACTAGCAAAGCTGAGCTTTCACGACATTGCAAAGTTTTACATTATATGTTGCAAAACATTTCGGCACTGTTACAGTCTAAAAAAAAAAAAAAAGTTAGACGATTCACTGCTTAAGTTCAGATGGTTAATACCTGCAACACAGCGGTAAATATTTACTGTCAAGACCACGAAACTGCGATTAAAGTATGTACTAGTTTGATCCGTCCACACTAACACAGGAGTGTGGGAAGACTGGTATTTATATTATATTAAACACCCGACACCAGATAAGTAGCTGAGGGGTGGGTGATGAATGTAGCCAGGGGATGGGTGATGAATGTAGCCAGGGGGAGGGTGATGAATGTAGCCAGGGAATGGGTGATGAATGTAGCCAGGGGGTGGGTGATGAATGTAGCCAGGGGGTGGGTGATGAATGTAGCCAGGGGGTGGGTGATGAATGTAGCCAGGGGGAGGGTGATGAATGTAGCCAGGGGATGGGTGATGAATGTAGCCAGGGGGGGGGCGATGAATGTAACCAGGGGGGGGGTGATTAATGTAGCCAGGGGGTGGGTGATGAATGTAGCCAGGGGGAGGGTGATGAATGTAGCCAGGGGGAGGGTGATGAATGTAGCCAGGGGGTGGGTGATGAATGTAGCCAGGGGATGGGTGATGAATGTAGCCAGGGGGAGGGTGATGAATGTAGCCAGGGGATGGGTGATGAATGTGGCCAGGGGGTGGGTGATGAATGTAGCCAGGGGGTGGGTGATGAATGTAGCCAGGGGGTGGGTGATGAATGTAGCCAGGGGGTGGGGGATGAATGTAGCCAGGGGGAGGGTGATGAATGTAGCCAGGGGGTGGGTGATGAATGTAGCCAGGGGTTGGGTGATGAATGTGGCCAGGGGGTGGGTGATGAATGTAGCCAGGGGGTGGGTGATGAATGTAGCCAGGGGGTGGGTGATGAATGTAGCCAGGGGGTGGGTGATGAATGTAGCTAGGGGGTGGGTGATGAATGTAGCCAGGGGGTGGGTGATGAATGTAGCCAGGGGGTGGGTGATGAATGTAGCCAGGGGGTGGGTGATGAATGTAGCCAGGAGGTGGATGATGAATGTAGCCAGGGGGTGGATGATGAATGTAGCCAGGAGGTGGCTGATGAATGTAGCCAGGGGGTGGATGATGAATGTAGCCAGGGGGTGGATGATGAATGTAGCCAGGGGGTGGGTGATGAATGTAGCCAGGGGGTGGGTGATGAATGTAGCTAGGGGGTGGGTGATGAATGTAGCCAGGGGGTGGGTGATGAATGTAGCCAGGGGGTGGGTGATGAATGTAGCCAGGGGTGGGTGATGAATGTAGCCAGGAGGTGGATGATGAATGTAGCCAGGGGGTGGATGATGAATGTAGCCAGGGGGTGGGTGATGAATGTAGCCAGGTGGTGGATGATGAATGTAGCCAGGGGGTGGATGATGAATGTAGCCAGGGGGTGGGTGATGAATGTAGCCAGGGGGTGGATGATGAATGTAGCCAGGGGGTGGATGATGAATGTAGCCAGGGGGTGGATGATGAATGTAGCCAGGGGGTGGGTGATGAATGTAGCTAGGGGGTGGGTGATGAATGTAGCCAGGGGGTGGGTGATGAATGTAGCCAGGGGGTGGGTGATGAATGTAGCCAGGGGGTGGATGATGAATGTAGCCAGGGGGTGGTTGATGAATGTAGCCAGGGGGTGGGTGATGAAGGTCGCCCGGGGGTGGGTGATGAATGTAGCCAGGGGGGGGGTGATGAATGTAGCCAGGGGGTGGGTGATGAATGTAGCCAGGAGGTGGATGATGAATGTAGCCAGGGGGTGGATGATGAATGTAGCCAGGGGGTGGGTGATGAATGTAGCCAGGGGGTGGATGATGAATGTAGCCAGGGGGTGGATGATGAATGTAGCCAGGGGGTGGGTGATGAATGTAGCCAGGGGGTGGGTGATGAATGTAGCCAGGGGGTGGATGATGAATGTAGCCAGGGGGTGGATGATGAATGTAGCCAGGGGGTGGGTGATGAATGTAGCTAGGGGGTGGGTGATGAATGTAGCCAGGGGGTGGTTGATGAATGTAGCCAGGGGGTGGGTGATGAATGTAGCCAGGGGGTGGATGATGAATGTAGCCAGGGGGTGGATGATGAATGTAGCCAGGGGGTGGGTGATGAATGTAGCCAGGGGGTGGGTGATGAATGTAGCCAGGGGGTGGATGATGAATGGAGCCAGGGGGTGGGTGATGAATGTAGCCAGGGGGTGGATGATGAATGTAGCCAGGGGGTGGATGATGAATGGAGCCAGTGGGTGGGTGATGAATGTAGCCAGCGGATGGGTGATGAATGTAGCCAGCGGGTGGGTGATGAATGTAGCCAGCGGGTGGGTGATGAATGTAGCCAGCGGGTGGGTGATGAATGTAGCCAGCGGGTGGGTGATGAATGTAGCCAGCGGGTGGGTGATGAATGTAGCCAGTGGGTGGGTGATGAATGTAGCCAGCGGGTGGGTGATGAATGTAGCCAGGGGGTAAGGGATGAATGTAGCCCGGGGGTGGGGGATAAATGTAGCCAGGGGGTGGGGGATAAATGTAGCCAGGGGGTGGGGGATAAATGTAGCCAGGGGGTGGGGGATAAATGTAGCCAGCGGGTGGGTGACGAATATAGCCAGCAGGTGGGTGATGACTGTAGCCAGCGGGTGGGTGATGAACGTAGCCAGGGGGTGGGGGATAAATGTAGCCAGGGGGTGGGGGATAAATGTAGCCAGGGGGTGGGGGATAAATGTACCCAGGGGGTGGGGGATAAATATAGCCAGGGGGTGGGGGATAAATGTAGCCAGCGGGTGGGTGACGAATGTAGCCAGCAGGTGGGTGATGACTGTAGCCAGCGGGTGGGTGATGAACGTAGCCAGCGGGTGGGTGATGAATGTAGCCAGGGTGAGGGTGACGAATGTAGCCAGGGGGAGGGTGACGAATGTACCCAGCGGGTGGGTGACGAATGTAGCCAGCGGGTGGGTGACGAATGTAGCCAGGGTGAGGGTGACGAATGTAGCCAGGGGGAGGGTGACGAATGTAGCCAGCGGGTGGGTGACGAATGTAGCCAGCGGGTGGGTGACGAATGTAGCCAGCGGGTGGGTGATGAATGTAGCCAGTGGGTGGGTGATGAATGTAGCCAGCGGGTGGGTGATGAATGTAGCCAGCGGGTGGGTGATGAATGTAGCCAGCGGGTGGGTGACGAATGTAGCCAGGGTGAGGGTGACGAATGTAGCCAGGGGGAGGGTGACGAATGTAGCCAGCGGGTGGGTGACGAATGTAGCCAGCAGGTGGGTGATGACTGTAGCCAGCGGGTGGGTGATGAACGTAGCCATCGGGTGGGTGATTAATGTAGCCAGGGGGTGGGGGATAAATGTAGCCAGGGGGTGGGGGATAAATGTAGCCAGGGGGTGGGGGATAAATGTAGCCAGCAGGTGGGTGACGAATGTAGCCAGCGGGTGGGTGATGACTGTAGCCAGGGGGAGGGTGATGAACGTAGCCAGCGGGTGGGTGATGAACGTAGCCAGCGGGTGGGTGATGAACGTAGCCAGCGGGTGGGTGATGAATGTAGCCAGCGGGTGGGTGATGAATGTAGCCAGCGGGTGGGTGATGAATGTAGCCAGCGGGTGGGTGATGAATGTAGCCAGCGGGTGGGTGATGAATGTAGCCAGCGGGTGGGTGATGAATGTAGCCAGCGGGTGGGTGATGAATGTAGCCAGGGTGAGGGTGACGAATGTAGCCAGGGTGAGGGTGACGAATGTAGCCAGGGGGAGGGTGACGAATGTAGCCAGCGGGTGGGTGACGAATGTAGCCAGCGGGTGGGTGACGAATGTAGCCAGCGGGTGGGTGATGAATGTAGCCAGCGGGTGGGTGATGAATGTAGCCAGCGGGTGGGTGATGAATGTAGCCAGCGGGTGGGTGATGAATGTAGCCAGCGGGTGGGTGACGAATGTAGCCAGGGTGAGGGTGACGAATGTAGCCAGGGGGAGGGTGACGAATGTAGCCAGGGGGAGGGTGACGAATGTAGCCAGCGGGTGGGTGATGAATGTAGCCAGCGGGTGGGTGATGAATGTAGCCAGCGGGTGGGTGATGAATGTAGCCAGCGGGTGGGTGATGAATGTAGCCAGCGGGTGGGTGATGAATGTAGCCAGCGGGTGGGTGATGAATGTAGCCAGCGGGTGGGTGATGAATGTAGCCAGGGGGTGGGGGATGAATGCAGCCAGGGGGTGGGTGATGAATGTAGCCAGGGGGTGGGTGACGAATGTAGCCAGCGGGTGGGTGATGAATGTAGCCAGCGGGTGGGTGATGACTGTAGCCAGCGGGTGGGGGATGAATGTAACCAGGGGTTGGGTGATGAATGTAGCCAGGGGGTGGGGGATGAATGTAGCCAGCGAGTGGGTGATGACTGTAGCCAGCGGGTGGGGGATGAATATAGCCAAAGGGTGGGCGATGAATGTAGCCAGGGGGGTGGGGGATGAATGTAGCCAGCGGGTGGGTGATGAATGTAGCCAGGGGGTGGCGGATGAATGTAGCCAGTGGGTGGGGGATGAATGTAGCCAGCGGGTGGGGGATGAATGTAGCCAGGGGTGGGTGACGAATGTAGCCAGGGGGTGGGTGATGAATGTAGCCAGAGGGTGGGTGATGAATGTAGCCAGCGGGTGGGTGATGAATGTAGCCAGCGGGTGGGTGATAAATGTAGCCAGCGGGTGGGGGATGAATGTAGCCAGCGGGTGGGGGGATGAATGTAGCCAGCGGGTGGGTGACGAATGTAGCCTGGGGGTGGGTGATGAATGTAGCCAGGGGGTGGGTGATGAATGTAGCCAGCGGGTGGGTGATGAATGTAGCCAGCGGGTGGGTGATGAATGTAGCCAGCGGGTGGGTGACGAATGTAGCCAGGGTGAGGGTGACGAATGTAGCCAGCGGGTGGGTGACGAATGTAGCCAGGGGGTGGGTGACGAATGTAGCCAGGGGGTGGGTGATGAATGTAGCCAGCGGGTGGGTGATGAATGTAGCCAGCGGGTGGGTGATGAATGTAGCCAGCGGGTGGGTGATGAATGTAGCCAGGGGGTGGGTGATGAATGTAGCCAGGGGGTGGGTGATGAATGTAGCCAGCGGGTGGGTGATGAATGTAGCCAGCGGGTGGGTGATGAATGTAGCCAGCGGGTGGGTGATGAATGTAGCCAGGGGGTGGGGGATGAATGCAGCCAGGGGGTGGGTGATGAATGTAGCCAGGGGGTGGGTGACGAATGTAGCCAGCGGGTGGGTGATGAATGTAGCCAGCGGGTGGGTGATGACTGTAGCCAGCGGGTGGGGGATGAATGTAACCAGGGGGTGGGTGATGAATGTCGCCTGGGGGTGGGGGATGAATGTAGCCAGCGAGTGGGTGATGACTGTAGCCAGCGGGTGGGGGATGAATATAGCCAAAGGGTGGGCGATGAATGTAGCCAGGGGGGTGGGGGATGAATGTAGCCAGTGGGTGAGTGATGAATGTAGCCAGGGGGTGGCGGATGAATGTAGCCAGCGGGTGGGGGATGAATGTAGCCAGCAGGTGGGGGATGAATGTAGCCAGGGGGTGGCGGATGAATGTAGCCAGCGGGTGGGTGATGAATGTAGCCAGCGGGTGGGTGATGACTGTAGCCAGGGGGTGGGTGATGACTGTAGCCAGGGGGTGGGGGATGAATGTAACCAGGGGGTGGGTGATGAATGTAGCCAGGGGGTGGGTGATGAATGTAGCCAGCAGGTGGGGGACGAATATAGCCAGCGGGTGGGTGATGACTGTAGCCAGGGGGTGGGTGACGAATGTAGCCAGGGGGTGGGGGATGAATGTAACCAGGGGGTGGGGGATGAATGTAGCCAGCGAGTGGGTGATGAATGTAGCCAGCGGGTGGGTGATGAATATAGCCAGCGGGTGGGGGATGAATGTAGCCAGCGGGTGGGTGATGACTGTAGCCAGGGCGTGGGTGATGAACGTAGCCAGCGGGTGGGTGATGAACGTAGCCAGTGGGTGGGTGATGAACGTAGCCAGCGGGTGGGTGATGAATGTAGCCAGCGGGTGGGCGATGGATGTAGCCAGGTGGGTGATGAATGTAGCCAGGGGGGGTGACGAATGTAGCCCGGGGGTGGGGGATGAATGTAGCCAGCAGGTGGGTGATGAATGTAGCCAGGGGGTGGGTGATGAATGTAGCCAGGGGGTGGGTGATGAATGTAGCCAGGGGGTGGGTGATGAATGTAGCCAGCGGGTGGGTGATGAATGTAGCCAGAGGGTGGGTGATGAATGTAGCCAGGAGGTGGGTGATGAATGTAGCCAGCGGGTGGGTGATGAATGTAGCCAGGGAGAGGGTGATGAATGTAGCCAGGGGGTGGGTGATGAATGTAGCCAGGGGGTGAGAGATGAATGTAGGTACGGGTGCTTGGTTTTTGAGAATGACTTGCCTTGTATGGGCCAGTAGGCCTACTGCAGTGCTCCTCCACTCTTATATTAACCTGTATTACTTGCATTCTTCCCTAGCCTATTTTTAAGGATTCCCGAAGTGTTAGTTAGACTTAATGACCCTAGCAATATCATGACCAAAACTGTTTTGTTCTTGGTAAAAATTTCTAGTTTAAGAATTTCTTACTGTAAATTCACATGCAATGCCGTGTATACCTATCCCTAAATTAACCTTGGGTTAATTTAGGGAGAGATTGGACAAATATCTGAGAGAGAAGGAATGAGGTTGAGAAAGATCGGGTAAGTATGGGCAGAAGACAGAGACAGACAGACAGACAGACACAGACAGACACAGACAGACAGACAGACAGACAGACAGACACACAGTAAGGAATCATTTCTAGACTCTGTACAATGTGTACGTCAGGCCCATACTGGAGTACGCAGCACCAGTTTGGAACCCCCACCTGATCAAGGACGTCAAGAAATTAGAGAAAGCGCAAAAGTTTGCAACAAGGCTGGTTCCAGAGCTCAGGGGAATGTCCAAAGGAGAAAGGTTAAGCGAAATCGGCCTGACGACACTGGAGGACAGGAGGGTCAGGGGAGACATGATAACGACATACAAAATACTGCATGGAATGGATAAGATGGACAGAGACAGGATGTTCCAGAAAAGGGACACAAACAAGGGATCACAATTGGAAACTGAAGACTCAGACGAGTCAAAGGGATGTTAGGAAGTATTTCTTCAGCCACAGAGTTGCTAGGAAGTGTAACAGTCTGGCAAGTGATGTAGTGGAGGCAGGAACCATACATAGTTTTAAGACGAGGTATGATAAAGCTCATTGACCAGGGAGAGGGAGGACCCAGTAGTGGTCAGTGAAGAGGCAGGGCCAGGAGTTGAGTCTCGACCCTTGCAACCACAAATAGGCTAGTACACGACATGTGCCTCTGACAACTAGTAACTACTACTACTACTACTACACACAGACTTTAAGACATCTGTTAGCAGAGGCATCGTAAGGGGGCCGGGGGGGGGCCACCCCGGGTGGCACCATTTAGGGGGTGACACCATAGAGCCTCTAAAGAAGGTGACACTACTGCACAAAACAGTGCTGCACTAACATAAGAGAAGAATCCTTCGTTTCTATGTAGCCTATTATATATTAACAAAGTACAAGTAAGCCTATATAGGGAAAATCATTGGTTTTGATGATGTGATAGATGATTTTGCATAATTGAAAGCAAAAAAATGTAAGATGAGATTCACTGAGATGTTACCTGTACTCAGTCAAATTGGAACTAGTGTTTCTCTGATATTCCAATGTTTTTCTTTATTTTTTTTTTTTTTTTTTTTTTACATTGTTGACGATGAATAAATGTAGGATCTGTTGGTTGTACTCAAAGTGGTATTTGAGTTTATGTTTCCTCAATATTACTACGATTATTTATTTTATCATTAATAAAGCTGAGAAGTATTCTCCTGTTCAGTTTATGGCTCTTAAAAGTTCTCATTGGTAATCATTAGTCACTGGTGATGCAGTAGTGACATAACTGGAGTTTACCCCCCCACCATCCCCCCATTCTTGAATTTCATGGGGGTGACACCAAAAATGCTGCCCCGGGCAACACCAACTCTAGCAACGCCTCTGTCTGTTAGTGAAACGTTTCTTTAACTCGACTTGTACCAGAACGCCATGCAAATAAAGGGCCCCAAAATTTGGAACTCCCTAGCAAAAGATGCTAAATAGTTCCCCTTCAGCCACTTGCTCCAATAATAAAAAATATCACTTTCTAAAGTTGACTTATACTCTGTCTAGACAAAGCTTGATGTATCCAGAGCAACTCTGTTGATCCAAATCTTATTAGCATTCATACTGCTGTTCACTATCACCAATCTCAACACATGTATTAACCAAAAGTAAGTTCTGCCACAGTATTCACCAATGCAAGTGTTGTACCAGCTTTTTACATAAGTTCTCAAAATGCCATAAATTATGAACTAAACTGTTAGTACAGTAGTACCTCGGGATATGAACTTAATTAGTTCCAGAAGGCTGTTCGATACCGAACGAATTTGTTCCCATAAAGAATAATGTAAATTAGATTAATCCGTTTCAGACCCCCAAAAATACACTTACAAAAGCACTTACACAAATACACTTTCATAACTGTTCGAGTTTTGAGATGTTCGTATCCCAAAGTACCACTGTATATAAAACGTCAAGTATTGCAAATTATTGCAGTCTAGTAAACTAAACTGTACATTTATCCAGTTACAAAGTTAATTTCAAGGCTGCCTGAAGTGCTCTACATAACAAGACACCTTCTATGAAATTCATTCCTGACACTTAATTCAGTATCAACTCTATTCTGTACTTCACTATGTCAGGTTCTATCACAAGATAGAACCTGACAGAAAAAACTAGAGACTAAGTGCAAAATAAAGATCAAGAAAATATTCTTAATATAATGGGTATGAATCCACCTGAATATCATAACAATAGAAAATAATAGCATTGAACAATGGCTAGCACAAATCTGATGAATCAAATGAGAACCAAGAGAACCAAAATTCTATTAAGATTTATACAAAACATAAATGGGGCAATCTCAAAAGCAATGCAGAGCTGAGAGAGATTAAAAAAAAAAAAAAAAACAGCCAGATATCACAACAGAGTAAATAAGACGTTTATAAATGAATTATCATCTTCGGAAGTGCCGAGAAAAATTTTGTTTTACCAATACTGTCAACTTGGTCTGTAATAGTTGTATCATGTACCTGTAGAAATAATGTTAATGTACAATACTAAAACCAAAATACAATAATATCAAAATAATAATGGTAGAAATTCAAAACAAATCCAATAAACTGCTACATATGGAACAACCCATGGGAAGGAAAACAATGTAAACAAGGAACTACTGGTACTATATCTATTATATAGTTTACATATTAGTAGAGTATTATTGCTGAAAACTGACGATGAAAAAGCAAAAATATCATAAGCTGAGAATTTTAATTGCAAATAGTTGGTGACTCAGGACACAAAGTGAATACAACCAGTAAAGTAAACTTCCTCAAACTGTTATCTATTATTTATGCAATATTACAGCAGCAACTAGCGGGAGAAGGCAACACCATCAGTACTACACAGAAGTAGTCATCAAAAGTTAAACTCGCTTGGTAAAAAATAATCATATTAGTAAGTTTATTTATGCACAGGTACAATTATCATACATAGTGGAAATTGCCTAAGATAGCCCAAAACAAAGTGACTTACAGGAGGGCCCTACTTATACAGCAGGTTAGGCTCTGGGCTACTGCTGTAAAACAAGAATCGCTGCAAAGTGAATCATAACTTTTTTTCATTTTCAAATGCATTTAAAAGCAGGATAACATTTTTACACTATCATATATCAAATGAGCAATATAGCTAGGCCTAAAAAATGCATATTCAGTACACACATTATTTACCTTAAAATATTTTCGTCCTTAGCTTATAGTGAGAGGTGAATATATTTATTGTAGGAAATCTGAATAAATGAAGAATGGATACAACTGTATACCGCTGTATTAGCAAAATGCTGTAAAGCACACCATTGTCAAGCAGGGCCTGCCTGTATTACATTGCAGGGAAAACAAAATAAGATAGAGTAGATTACAAAAACCGTGAAACACACTTGAGCCTAGATATTGCACATTTCTAAGAAATTATTGGTAAGTCCCACAGTTACTAAAAACAACAGACATAGCCCCACTCCACAAAGGGGGCAGTAAAGCAATAGCAAAGAACTACAGACCGATAGCACTAACATCCCATATCATAAAAATCTTTGAAAGGGTCCTAAGAAGCAAGATCGCCACCCATCTAGATACCCATCAATTACACAACCCAGGGCAACATGGGTTTAGAGCAGGTCGCTCCTGTCTCTCTCAGCTACTGGATCACTATGACAAGGTCCTAGATGCACTAGAAGACAAAAAGAATGCAGATGTAATATATATAGACTTTGCAAAAGCCTTCAACAAGTGTGACCATGGCGTAATAGTGCACAAAATGCATGCTAAAGGAATAACAGGAAAAGTTGGTAGATGGATCTATAATTTCCTCACAAACAGAACACAAAGAGTAGTAGTCAACAGAGTAAAGTCTGAGGCGGCTATGGTGAAAAGCTCTGTTCCACAAGGCACAGTACTCGCTCCCATCTTGTTTCTCATCCTCATATCTGACATAGACAAGGATGTGTCTTCCTTTGCAGATGACACCTGAATCTGCATGACAGTGTCTTCCATTAAAGACACTGCAAGGCTCCAGGCGGACATCAACCAACTCTTTCAGTGGGCTGCAAAAAACAATATGAAGTTCAATGATGAGAAATTTCAATTACTCTGATATGGTAAGCATGTGGAAATTAAAACTTCATCAGAGTGCAAAACAAATTCTGGCCACAAAATAGAGCAAAAAACCAACGTCAAAGACCTGGGAGTGATCATGTCGGAGGATCTCACCTTCAAGGACCATAACATTGTATCGATCGCGTCTGCTAGAAAAATGACAGGATGGATAATGAGAACCTTCAAAACTAGGGATGCCAAGCCCATGATGACACTCTTCAGGTCACTTGTTCCATCTAGGCTGGAATATTGCTGCACACTAACACCACCTTTCAAAGCAGGTGAAATTGCTGACCTAGAAAATGTACAAAGAACCTTCGCGGTGCGCATAAGGGAGATAAAACACCTCAATTACTGGGAGTGCTTGAAGTTCCTGAACCTGTACTCCCTGGAATGCAGGCAGGAGAGATACATGATTATATACACCTGGAAAATCCTAGAGGGACTAGTACCGAACTTGCACACGAAAATCACTCACAACGAAAGCAAAAGACTCGGCACATGATGCAACATCCCCCCAATGAAAAGCAGGGGTATCACTAGCACGTTAAGAGACAGTACAATAAGTGTCAGGGGCCCGAGACTGTTCAACTGCCTCCCAGCATACATAAGGGGGATTACCAATAGACCCCTGGCTGTCTTCAAGCAGGCACTGGACAAGCATCTAAAGTCGGTACCTGACCAGCTGGGCTGTGGCTCGTACATTGGATTGTGTGCAGCCAGAAGTAACAGCCTGGTTGATCAGGCTCTGATCCACCAGGAGGCCTGGTCACAGACCGGGCCGCGGGGGCATTGACCCCCGGAACTCTCTCCAGGTAAACTCCAGGTAATTGAAAAAATATTACTCAGGATCAATACATAACTAGAATACATACTAAAATATACAGCACAAAGTTCTGCAACATATGAACATGCATTTTTTAATTAATTCATCCTCCCTCTCCAAAAAATGGCTTAGGAGACGGTTCTGGAGGAAAAAAAGGTAATTTGAAAAGCATCCCAACTTAAATTTCCCCACGTTCAAATAATCCAGAAATTTGTACAGTACTATATACAATTATCACCAAACATCCCAGGAACTGTATTCAATCCATACCACGGGCGGGGTTAGAACCCACGATCAGAGAGTCATAAAACTCCAGACTGATGCGTTAGCCACTGAGCCAGCTAGCCACAATAAGATTCATCCAACTAGGTACGTATATTTATACACCATAGGAAGGTTAGCAGAGGCACCACCGTGACCACAGATGCAAGTTTTTACAGACGAATCTCCAACAAGCGTGGCTGTGACAAACTCTAGCTCAAGTCCCCTCAGAGCCGTCAACATTACTCATGAAATCATAATGACACGTTTGCAAACAAACCATACCACAGGCGGGGTTAGAAGCTGCGATCAGAGTTATAAAACTCCAGACCGACGCGCTAGCCACAAAAAGATTTATCCAACTAGGTATATTTATACACCATGGGAAGGTTAGCATAACCACCACTGTGACAACACATGTAAGTTCTAACCCCGCCCGTGGTATGGTTTGTTTGCTATCGTGTTATTATGATTTCGCGAGTCAAATTGCATTCAATTCTAAAAAATATTTCTTAAACTTTGTCTATTTTCTTGCAGCATGGTATACATCAAAACTGAACAGCTGCATAATTTTGTTGGAAATACTGCTCTGGCCTTGTTAATACAGCCTCTCCTCACTTAGCGATGCATTCGTTTACCGACGACTCGGACTTACAATGGGCTCTCTGACCAGTATGCATACCTAATTAATGTAGAGCAGAGCTGATTTCCTCTATTCTGTTTATTACAATATACAGTACACAACTGTATAAACATTTAAAAATACAGTGGACCCCCGCCTTACGAACGCATCGCCTTACGTTAAATCCGCCATAAGAAGCATTTGAACGCAAAAATTTTGCCTCGCCTCACAATAAAAAACTTGCCTTACGTGATTCGTCTGGGACGTGTCCCACACGTGGCCTCAGCTGCCCCGTGGGTGCCAGTGTTTACAAGCCAGCCAGTGCGGTCACATCTAAGCATACATTCGGTACATTTCATATTATCACTGTTTTTAGTGCTTGTAGCTGCAAAATAAGTTACCATGGGCCCCAAGAAAGCTTTTAGTGCCAACCCTGTGGTAAAAAGGGTGAAAATTGCTATGGAAATGAAGAAAGAGATAATTACTAAGCACGAAAGTGGAGTGCATGTCTCAGAGCTGGCCAGGTTGTATACCAAGCCCCAATCAACCATCGCTACTATTTTGGCCAACAAAACGGCAATCAAGGAAGCTGTTCTTGCAAAAGGTGCAAGTTTGTTTTTGAAACAGAGATCGCAAGTGAAAGAAGATGTTGAGAGACTGTTATTGGTGTGGATAAACGAAAAACAGATAGCAGGAGATACCATCTCTCAAGCAATCATATGTGAAAAGGCTAGGAAGTTGCATGATGATTTAATTAGAAAAATGCCTGCAACTAGTGGTGATGTGAGTGTATTTAAGGCCAGAAAAGGTTGGTCTGAGAGATTTAAGAATCATAGTGGCATACATAGTGTGATAAGGCATGGCGAGGCTGTCAGTTCGGACCAAAAAGCGGCTGAAAAATATGTGAAGGAATTCAAGGAGTACATAGACAGTGAAGAATTGAAACCTGAACAAGTGTTTAATTGCGACGAAACAGGCCTGTTTTTGAAGAAATTGCCAAGCAGGACCTACATTACTCAGGAGGAAAAGGCACTCCCAGGACATAAGCCTATGAAAGACAGGCTTACTCTTCTGATGTGTGCTAATGCTAGTGGTGATTGCAAAGTGAAGCCTTTATTGGTGTATCACTCTGAAACTCCCAGAATGTTCAGGCAAAACAATGTCCTCAAGGCTAATTTGTGTGTGCTGTGGAGGGCAAACAGTAAGGCATGGGTCACTAGGGGCTTTTTCTATGACTGGTTACACCATGCATTTGCCCCCAGTGAAAAAATTACCTCCTGGAAAGGAAATTGGACCTTAAGTGCCTCCTGGTATTAGACAATGCTCCTGGTCATCCTTCAGACTTGGCAGAACAACTTTCTGGGGACATGAGCTTCATTAAGGTGAAGTTTTTGCCTCGTAATACTGCTCCTCTCCTGCAGCCCATGGACCAGCAGGTCATTTCAAACTTCAAAAAACTCTACACAAAAGCTATGTTTCAAAAGTGCCTTGAAGTGACCTCAGACACTCAATTGACTAAGAGAGTTTTGGAAAGATCACTTTAGTATCCTCAGTTGTGTAAACCTTATAGGTAAGGCTTGGGAGGGAGTGACTAAGAGGACCTTGAACTCTGCTTGCAAGAAACTGTGGCCAGAATGTGTAGAAGAAAGGGATTTTGAAGGGTTTGAGGCTAACCCTGAGAAGCATATGCCAGTTGTGGAATCCATTGTGGCATTGGGTAAGTCCTTGGGGTTGGAGGTTAGTGGGGAGAATGTGGAAGAGCTGGTGGAGGAGGACAATGAAGAACTAACCACTGATGAGCTGCAAGATCATCTTCAACAGCAAGAGGCCAGACCTGAGGAAACTGCTTCAGAGGAGGGGAGAGAGAAATTGAGGAAGTTGCCTACTTCAAAGATTAAGGAAATGTGTGCAAAGTGGGTTGAACTGCAAACCTTTGCGGATGAAAATCACCCTGACACAGCTACTGCAAGCCATGTTGGCAACCTGTACAATGACAATGTTATGGCCCATTTTAGGAAAGTCTTAAAGGAACGGGAGATACAGAGCTCTATGGACAGATTTGTTGTGCGACAGAGGTCCAGTGACTCAAGCTGGTCCTAGTGCCATTAAAAGAAGGGAAGTAACCCCGGAAAAGGACTTGCTACCTCAAGTCCTAATGGAAGGGGATTCCCCTTCTAAACAATAACTTCCACTCTCTCCCCTCCTCCCATCCCATCAATCATCACCAGATCTTCAATAAAGGTAAGTGTCATGTATTCTATTCTTAGTATAGTAGTAAATGTGCATGTCTTCTTCAGTTTGTGTGTAATTTTTTTTTTTCATACTTTGGGGTGTCAGGAACGGATTAATTTGATTTCCATTATTTCTTAAGTGGAAAATTAATTCGCCTTACGATAATTTCGGCTTACAACGAGCTCTCAGGAACGAATTAATATTGTTAGGTGGGGGGATCCACTGTATTAAAAATGTTATAAATGGTGTAAAGGTGACATTAAAACAATATCAAAGATGGTCGACTCAAGCCCACTACCATTATAGTATGCTCCTCAGCGAGGAATTTGTTTACCAACGTGGTCTTAGGAGTGGAACTCCATTGTTAAGTGAGAAGAGGCTGTAGTGAATTGATTCTAAGAAAATTTTAAATTTATTGCAGAAGCCGTGATGAAGCTTCAGAAGTAAATATAAAGACAACCCAGCCAAAGATTTTTGGTTATGAAAATCAATATGTTTGTGACCAGATAAATACAGCATTTGAAGAAAAAAATATGGCCGCTCTCCTCTCATGGGAAGGGTTCACATGGAATGACTTATAATGTTATGAAATGCATAATTTTTTTTTGTTTGTATAATGTCTCTCTGTACGTGGTATTCTCAAATGTTTTTGGTGTAAGAAATCTGGTAAAAAATGTTACAATAGCCCTCTTATTTTGTCTAAGTACAACTTCTAAATTGAGAACCAGCCACAGAATTTCAGTGAAAGTGCTCAATGGATTTTCCCCATAGTCGAATCTCTCTCCTTTTTGAACACACTAACTTCTGAACATCAATATTACCATGATTTCCTGGAGTGTATTTGGGAAGGAGGGGTCAATGCTCCCATGGCTTGGTCCCAGATCATACTTCCAAGTGGATTGCCTGATCAAGCAGCCTGTTAATCCCACAAATGCATTGCAGTCTGGATGATCAGGGACTAACTTAAGGGATTTATTGAAGACATCTAGGGTTCTGTTGGTAATCCAACTTATGTATGAAAGGTGTTAGAAGTCTTGGTCCCTTTACACTTATTGAGTTATCTCTAAGTGCACTCATTACACCCCTACTTTTCACTGGGGTATTTAGCACCATCTACCAAGTCTCTCATTTTCATAGGGAGTGATTTGTGTGCAGATTTGGGACAATCAATCTAGAATTTTCCAGCTGTAAATGTAACTGTTTCACCTACATTCAAATGAGCAGAGATTAAGGGAGTTCAAGCATTTCCATTAATTAAAGTGCTTGACTAAATTTATGGGAGCAGTGAAGATCAAGGCAATTTTTAAATTAAGAAAAAAATTATACAGTGGAACCTCGGCATGCGACATTAATTCATTCCAGAAGGCTGTCCGAGTACCACTCTGTTTGAGTAGCGAACAAGTTCTTCCCAACCAATTTTCTGTTTGCTTGGCTGTTATCACAAATCTCCATAGGCCCTATGATGACTTATTCATACAAATAATACAAAAAACACCAAATAGTTTACAGCGAAGTTCTGGCAGGTAGTATTTGTTTGGTCGAGTGCTGAGCTTTGTTCGAGTAGGGAGCTGGTTGTATACCGAGGTTCCACTGTATAAGGAGAGCATTCAGTGGTGCCCAAGGCCAACCACAACAGATGGTTAATATCCAACTGTAATACAAATACAGCCTGGGGAAAAAAATTCACGGATAAGTTCATTATAATAATAATATTTATTTCCACATGTACATGATACAACAACAGTACATGTATTACGGACCTAGCTGACATCACTGGCATACAATATAGAAAGCCCCAGATTATGCAGAGCATTTCAGGCAACCTAGATTAATCTTGTCCCTCTGGATGAGACCTACACCAGTTGGTTACACCAGGTATCTACTTACTGCTAGGTGAACAGGGGCAGCAGATGCAAAGAAACATGCTCAATGTTTCACCCATGCTGGGGATCGATCCTAGATCCTAGCTGAAGACACTATCAACCAAGCCACATAGACTGCCTGCTTAGTAATATTGCTATCAATTTATAAATTAAACTATAGTCTAATCCTTAAATTTCCAGTATGGGAGATTTAACTTTTTTACTGAACATTTCCTGATCTCCTGAATAACTCATGTAAGTTACAAACTTCACAATGCCTATATTTTTGAGGTTGACTCATGACCACTGAAAACTAACCATAGAATTTTGTTTAAATGTTCACAATTGCTTTCCTCACAATTTAATCTCTCAACTTCCTGGAGATTCTTTCTTATGAATGTTAATATTAACCTGATTAAGTTGCTTTCTAAAGAACTGGAGATTCTCAAACAGAAAATAAACACAAATCTTTAGCATAGTTTATTATGCAGCACAAATAATTTTGTGCTATTCATGAATTCCACATTCGCAAGACATCTGGAAGTGTAACCCTTGCAAATCAGAAGGTTCACATGTATTAGAACTAAAATCCAAGATATGTTATACATTCACCAAGTTCATCATTGCATGTTGCCTACTAGTGGTGTAGCATTATACAGTAAGCCCTTGAACATTTTTTCAGTATAATGCTGATGAGAAAAAATAAACTGATTCCCAGCCAGGGTTATTGTGTGTGGAGACAGCAAAATAAAAATTTACAAAGTATACAATCATACAAATGCACGACACTAAACGATGCAGTACAAAAGCGCTCAGCGAACCTGCCATATTTGTTGAATGTTTGTTTTTGAACTGTGTGATGGCAGGAGGTGCTCCTTACAATTTTTGCTTTGTAAACATTTCTTCCTTGATGTAATCCTGTTGCACTGAGTTCTAAAGGTGCACTGTGCACTCTGATGTCTTTGGCCACAAAAAACAGAGAAAAAGTGTGACATCAGAAAAAAACAGAAGTTTTAAAGAGGTTCGATGATGGACAGCAAAGTGTGGTTTCATTATACATGTATGTTGTTTCGCTTAAAGTTGCAGTTTCCAAGAACCTATCAGAGATGTTAAGTGAGGACTTGCCGTACATTAATAATGATATACTATCACTTTCCCTTGCTGCAGCTTCACCTGCAGAGCACTGTAGTCCTTAATTAACTTTAGCCTTGAGCTGGTTGGTTCCACTACTGCATTGAACCAGGTTACGTAATTTATTTGTTCTTCACATAGAACTGCATAAAGGATTTGTAATGCCTAGCTGCATGCAATGAGTATTGCAAAGTTGTGCTCACCTTCTTCCAGTGGAGCACTGTGCTATGTTGATTTTGACTCTTACGATGACGATGACGACAACGATGATGATGATGATGATGATGAAATAAACAAATAATAAATATAATTCAAGGCAATCCATAAATATTTTATAGATAGTAGTATACATTTGCACAATGATTCTGAGGATAGAACTTCAATACCCTTTGCAGCTACTTTCTTTAGTCTTATGAAGAACCCTATAAAGAATGCCTTACTAAAGTACATAATGTCATATTCTTCATATGGTAGGTAGGTAGGTCAACTACTTCAGATACCTAAGAGAAAAAGACGAGTACACTCATAAGGCAGTAATTCCCCTCAGTAAAACTGTAAAGACATTCATTAAATATTCAATAATCTAAGTGTACTGTTATTCTCATGTATATCTTGCTAGGACTTTTCTCTCCATATACACAGTCATTCTCACTGAATCAATTCTTATATCCATCTAACATGTTACAATTCTAACTGCTTCATATATATTTGTTTAAAATTCATATAATATATATTGTGAAAATCATTTTTGTCTTATATACATACATGTACAGGTAAAATACAGTGATACTTCTCACATCCGAACTATGTGGGCCGAGACCGGTTCTGAAACACAGAGTTTCCGGATACACGAGGGAAAAAATGCGCATCCATACTATCATATCGTCATTGGGGATAGTGTTGCAAGTTTAAAAAACAAGTCCAACATCGTCTGGTGGTGGGACCAGACACTATGGGCTCGAATAACAACCTCCTGGATTTCTGCAGCCATTTTAAGTTCGATGCCATGAACCATCATGCCACTACCACATTGTTGTAGGTACCACTTCATCAAGCACTGATTGAGTTCCAAGCTCCGTGGCTTTGCCCACTTCATCAAGCACTGATTGAGTTCCAAGCTCCGTGGCTTTGCCATCACTTTTCTTTCGACACTTTTTCCAGTTTTTGAGGCAGCAGAAAACATCCGAATGCCTGTTCGGATGTTTTGGTAATAATTTTAGTATTTGCCCTTTCCCAAGGCATGTTCAGGTAGTGGCAAGGTTCGGATAATGGCAGGCCAGATATGCAAGGTATCACTGTACTATAGTCCTCCTAGATGCAAGTTAAGTTTAAGCTTGTCCGAAATGCTCTGCATAACTAAGGGCCTTTTTATGCGAGATATGTGATGTCATCCAACTTTGTACAATGTAACATGTGGAAATAAATTGAATGACAAGTTATATCATACGAGATAACTACGAATTGCATCCATAATTGTAATTCCATAAATTTTTGTGCAATTGAGGGACTTATCTCCTGCTTTGTAAATAGGTATCACAGCTCCCATTTTCCACATATCCAGCATAAGTCCAATTTGGTGTGATTTACTGAAGAGGCTAGCTACTGGTTTACCAAATTCCTCTATACATCCCTTCAGCACTCTTGGAAACACCTCACTCAGGGCATGATTTACATTTTTGGTTTTACTCTATATTTACTTATCTGAGGAACATCAAGTCACTCATGATGGATAATTCATCTTCATTCTGTCATATATACATGCTGTATATAACCAAGTATAACCCAACTCCAGAGAGAGAGCAAAAGCAAGAATCATACACTTTGTGGAAATTTATTCGGTCCAAAGTTCCACAGGACAGATACGCCGTACAAAGATCCCAACATGGCCGTTATGAAATGGCCGAGTTGGGTGGCCCTTACACCCAACCAAAACACACACACACACACACACACACACCTGGGTTGGCGAAGGTGGTTGGAAGGTACTTCTTAATTGATAGATTTACCCTTCAGGGAAGAAGTAGGTAGTTTATATTGTTAGTACACTAATATGCATTAGGATTATTGAGGCAACTGTAGATAATAATAATGTAGACCTAGGACCTTAACGTAGGTAGTAATAGACCAATATGTAGGCAAACACTAGGTTATGTTAGCCAGGGAGAACTGGCAGCCCAAGTTTGAATACTGGGGCGCGGGGTATTGAGATCGCCATACTTTCTTCTAAGACTAGACAACGTCTGAGCAACAAGTGCCGTGATCAGCAGGCGGCGCCCCCATATGTCTTCACATACTAGACCTGGGGAAATCTGGTGGAGGCGCCTTGACGTACCGTAGATGTCCTCCTCCGTCAGGCCCATACAATAAGACAAGACCTCCCATTTTTCTTAGGATCCTGGCCAGTGTCTGGGGAAAATTGAGAGCGAGTCGTGCTGTGGCCTTTGTGCAGCCAGCAGTTCATGACCAGTACGTACCGGCGTCTCTTGTCACCCTAGAAGCTAGTGTCCATTTCTGCATAGTTAGTCTAGGGGATTCACACCCCCTTGGAAACAGAAATTTCTGAGGTGCAGGCAGGTCACTAAAAACAATTGAATATTGCAGGAATTAAGGCTCCTGGTTGCACGTGGTTCTGAGGGGAAGACCATGGGGCTAAAGGCTTAGGGAGGTTGAAGACCAGAACAGATTCACCAACACCAAGTAAGTTAGTCCTTTATACGTGCATGCAGGCGAGGTTTCTTGCAACATCAGTCATTTATGAAAATCTGTCCTATAAGCCACTTGTGAGGCTGAGGTACCGACCTCAGGGCTCGGTGTCAACAGAGCTTGCCAGGGTAGACAACTCACATGGAGGCAGTCCACACAAATTTTCACACATTTCATGAATAAGGCTACCCTAGCTTTTTGAGGGACTTTAAATGGGATCAAATGGTTCTAATTGAAAATACATTGTAACCAAAACTCTGAGAAAAAGGAAATGAAAATGTTACAACTGATAAACAAAACGTAAAGGAGCCCCTACTGGCAAGTCTTACTCACACTCAACCATTATATAAGACAAGTGGAGCACTGCAGTAGGCCTACTGGCCCATGCTAGGCATGTCTTGCTCAAATCCAACCTTACATATTTGTCTAACCTATTTCTAGAGAGTGCCTTCCTCCCTCCTCTTATCACTGAAATTACAACCTTGGGTAACTTTAAAAACTGGTTGGACAGATATACAAGTAAGCGTCAGCACTGCCAATATCCGAATTACTGAATAAATCAAGTCCTTAATGTTTTGTCTGGGAATTTGTAGATAATTTCTTCTCCATCTGTAAGTTAGGCTTGGAGCTCAGTTTCATAGCTCTCGTCTCCCCCATGCCTAAATTTGGTGCTCATTCTTTTCTGCCACAGTGCTTCATGTTATACAAGTTAGATTAATGCTATAACAATAACTTTTCTGTGCCTGATTATGTTAACAGCCCAAAAAATCACTTCCTCCCATTCTGCAGCTTCATCCATTCAAGTACTGTATGTTGTAGCATTAGCCTTCATTAAACTAATTTGTACCAGGACTGGCCATTACAGGCTCTGATAATCCATTCAGATACTACTTTATTGCTTTATAGGAGATATTTTAATCATGGCCATCAGCTGTGGGCACTACAAAATTCTCTTCAGTTCCTCTAGTACAATACTAGCTTTGGTTATAACAGACTGTAATAATAAATAACAGAAAGGCACAATACCGTGACTGGAACGATACACAAATAACCCGCACAAGTACAAGGTATACAGGCCTAGCTGACATCACTGACATACTACTATGTAGAAAGTCCCTTGTTATGCAGAGCATTTTGGGTAAAGTAGGTCAATTTACCAGATTCCTAATTTTTTCAAAATTCATAGAAATATTCTGGGCACTGGATGTTAGCAATTTTGGATACATGATTTAGTTTCAACTGCTTTACTCTATCTGCCACTTTTAGCATTTCCAGTTTTTGTAACTCATTCTGATCTACATTTTCTCTTGAACCCCTCTTGCCATCTTGTACTGGATGAATTGTGATCTTTTCTTTAGGTCTCTGTTAAAGCAGAGTACCATACCATGAAGAATAGGAGTAATCTACATGACACAAAGAGCCAAACATAAGGTCATTACATGCCTTAGTTGGTAAGCATTTTGCTCGTCTATAGAGGAGTTTTAACCTTTTTATATTTTTTTTTTACTGCATTGATTTTTAAATCACCTGACTCTCATGAATCAAAGGATACTTATCGCTATTTCTCCAAAGTTACTTTTAAGTGAAAAGTTACACTGCCATCCGCATACATAAAAGTTTGTATTCAACACTAATGGACATGTTATTTACTTTGTACAAGAATAGTATGGGAACCAAGATACTCCACTGTGGAACTCCACATAACAGCAGCAAAGATTCAGTACAGTATTATTAACCTAGTCAATTTGCTTCTTGCTGTTCAAGTATGACTAATCAGTCTACAGAGCCTATGCTGATAGAATTTTTTTTTTTTTGGCATATGTTATGGTTCAATGTATCAAATACCTTTAGTAGGTGTAAGGTGACCACCCTTATAAAATTTCCCTTTGACATGGATTCTAATAGAATCCACTGAGTGAATTAGGAAAGTATCCATTGAATGAGAACCCCTGAAACCTGACTGGTGACTATGTAGAATGTTATTCTAATATACTGCACTTGTAATATATTGCTTTCTAGGATTTCGGACAATATATAAATTACACTAACAGGCCTATAGTTACTGACAACTGATCTATTTTTATTTATCCCTTTCACTGTTTGGCCTCCTGAAATTGAAAATACTCACAATTTTGGGAATTAAAAAAAAAAAAAAAAACTTCTTCTGAAATGGTAGAGAATCTTTTTCTGAAGATAATGACTATAATATAAAATTTGATGGAAACTTACAAAATTACTCAGGCACAAAGTTGGCAATTTGTGTGCAATTTAGGCAACAGCAATTTTGTTCACTTTAAGTCCTATTTTAAGCCAATTCCATCACTCAACCTGACCAAATTACATTCTGCCAACTGAGTACAAGAAGCTGCCCATTGAACTATCAGAACTACCCTATAAAGTGCACAGAAGTCAGTAATTCTGCCAATGTTACAGAAAACTAAGAAACAATCAAATTTTAAAAAGTCCAAACTACAGGCATTTCAGCCACTAAAGCAACATTTCCTCTGTTTATTAATTATGTCCTAGGCCTCTCTTATACAGTGGACCCTCACCTAACGAATGCATTGCATAACGTTAAATCTGCCTAGCGATACATTTTAACACAAAAATTTTGCCTCGGCTAGTGCTAAAAAAATCGCTCAACGTGATTCGTTCGAGATGCATCCACGTGCGGCCTGAGCCCGCCTCAGTTGTTCCGTGGGTGCCAGTGTTTACAAGCCAGCCACCGCGGTCGCTTCCAAGCATACAATCGGAACATTTCATATTATCACAGCCAAATAAGACACCATGGGCCCCAAGAAAGCTTCTAGTGCCAACCCTACAGCAAAAAGGGTGAGAATTACTATGGATATGAAGAAAGAGATCATTGCTAAGTATGAAAGTGGAGTGCGTGTCTCCGAGCTGGCCAGGTTGTACACAAAACCCCAATCAACCATCGCTACTATTTTGGCCAAGAAAATGGCAATCAAGGAAGCTGTTCTTGCCAAAGGTGCAACTTAGTTTTCGAAACAGAGATCGCAAGTGATAGAAGATGTTGAGAGACTGTTACTGGTGTGGATAAAGGAAAAACAGATAGCAGGAGATAGCATCTCTCAAGCGATCATATGTGAAAAGGCTAGGAAGTTGCATGACTATTTAATTAGAAAAATGCCTGCAACTAGTGGTGATGTGAGTGAATTTAAGGCCAGCAAAGGTTGGTTTGAGAGATTTAACCCGTAAACGGTCCAAACGTACATGTATATATACATTTTTTCAACATTTGAAAGTGTAAAAAAAGTAGATCATCTTTTTTGTTTTTTTACATTTGAAAATGTGTAAAAAATATGTAGATCTACTTTTGGAGCACTACACATGTGAACGTAGATCTGCTTGGACCGTTTACGGGTTAAGAATCGCAGTGGCATACATAGTGTGATAAGGCATGGTGAGGCTGCCAGTTCGGACCACAAAGCTGAAAAATATGTGCAGGAATTCAAGGAGTACATAGACAGTGAAGGACTGAAACCTGAACAAGTGTTTAATTGTGACGAAACAGGCCTGTTTTGGAAGAAAATGCCAAGCAGGACCTACATTACTCAGGAGGAAAAGGCACTCCCAGGACATAAGCCTATGAAAGACAGGCTTACTCTGCTGATGTGTTCCAATGCTACTGGTGATTGCAAAGTGAAGCCTTTATTAGTGTATCACTCTGAAACTCCCAGACCGTTCAGGCAAAAGAATGTCCTCAAGGAAAATTTGTGTGCTGTGGAGGGCAAACAGTAAGGCATGGGTCACTAGGGACTTTTTCTATGACTGGTTACACCATGCATTTGCCCCCACTGTGAAAAATTGCCTAATTGAAAAGAAATTAGACCTTAAGTGGCAACTGGTATTGGACAATGCTCCTGGTCATCCTTCGGACGTGGCAGAGCGACCTTCTGCGGAAATGAGCTTCATTAAGGTCAAGTTTTTGCCTCCTAATACCACTCCTCTCCTGCAACCCATGGACCAGCAGGTCATTTCCAACTTCAAGAAGCTGTACACAAAAGCTATGTTTGAAAGGTGCTTTGTAGTGACCTCAGAAACTCAATTGACTAAGAGAGTTTTGAGAGATCACTTTAGCATCCTCAATTGTGTAAACATTATAGGTAAGGCTTGGGAGGGAGTGACTAAGAGGACCTTGAACTCTGTTTGCAAGAAACTGTGGCCAGAATGTGTAGACAAAAGGAATTTTGAAGGGTTTGAGGCTAACCCTGGGAATCCTATGCCAGTTGAGGAATCCATTGTGGCATTGGGGAAGTCCTTGGGGTTGGAGGTTAATGGGGAGGATGTGGAAGAGTTGGTGGAGGAGGACAATGAAGAACTAACCACTGATGAGCTGCTAGATCATCTTCAACAGCAAGAGGCCACACCTGAGGAAACTGCTTCGGAGGAGGGGATTGAGAAATTGAAGAAGTTGCCTACTTCAAAGAGTAAGAAAATGTGTGCAATGTGGCTTAAAGTGCAAACCTATTTTGATGAAAATTGCCCTCACACAGCTATTGCAAGCCGTGCTGGTGACTATTACACTGACAATGTTGTGAAACTTTAGGAATGTCATAAAGGAACGGGAGGTACAGGCCTCTATGGACAGATATGTTGTGCGACAGAGGTCCAGTGACTCAAGCTGGTCCTAGTGGCATTAAAAGAAGAAGGGAAGTAACCCCTGAAGAGGACTTGCCACCTCAAGTCCTAATGGAAGGGGATTCCCCTTCTAAACACTAACCCCATCCACACTCTCCCCTCCTCCCATCCCATCAATCATCACCAGATCTTCAATAAAGGTAAGTGTCATGTAACTGTGCATGTCTTCTTCAGTTTGTGTGTATTAAAATTAATATTTCATGTGTTAAAAATTTTTTTTGTTCATACTTTGGGGTGTCAGGAACGGATTAATTTGATTTCCATTATTTCTTATGGGGAAAATTAATTCGCCTAACGATAATTTCGCCTAAACATTGAACTCTCAGGAACGGATTAATTTGATTTCCATTATTTCTTATGGGGAAAATTAATTCGCCTAACGATAATTTCGCCTAACGTTGAGCTCTCAGGAACGGATAAATTTTATTTCCATTATTTCTTATAGGGAAAATTAATTCGCCTAACGATAATTTCGCCTAACGTTGAGCTCTCAGGAACGGATTAATAGCGTTAGGCGAGGGTCCACTGTATTACACTTGCCAATTCTGAATTCATCACACACAAAAAAGAAGTTTTATCCTAATTCTTGGATTAAGAAAATGCAACCAAGAATGATTGGTCATGTTCAGGGCATCCCAATAATTGAAGCAGACCTCTTAAAAACCCAAAAAACAGATCATGGAAGAGGTACAGGAGCTTTATCCATCCACAGAAAAAAAAAAAAAAAATACATCCACTACTTTGTGCCCATTTTCAAGCTAATTCCAGTCCTGAAAGCAACTAAAATCATCTCTATTTCAGTAGTATGTCTTCTATTCTATCAAATGATATCAAGAAACAGTCAAAAGAAACAAAAACCATCCTCAAAGTTGCTATTTTAAACCAAATGTAAAGCCAGAGGTCTGCTTTTTCCATCATGCATCGAGTGGGCCAGGATTTTTTTTTAATGTGTAAATTCACTTCACAGACCCATTCTCTCATGTCTGGTCCAAAATTTACTGCTCACAGTATACCCGAGGGCGCTGTTCTTAAAATGTTCAGTGGTACTTTGATTATTATTATTTTTTTTATTATCACACTGGCCAATTCCCACCAAGGCAGGGTGGCCCGAAAAAGAAAAACTTTCACCATCATTCACTCCATCACTGTCTTGCCAGAAGGGTGCTTTACACTCCAGTTTTTAAACTGCAACATTAACACCCCTCCTTCAGAGTGCAGGCACTGTACTTCCCATCTCCAGGACTCAAGTCCGGCCTGCCGGTTTCCCTGAATCCCTTCATAAATGTTACTTTGCTCACACTCCAACAGCACGTCAAGTATTAAAAACCATTTGTCTCCATTCACTCCTATCAAACACGCTCACGCATGCCTGCTGGAAGTCCAAGCCCCTCGCACACAAAACCTCCTTTACCCCCTCCCTCCAACCTTTCCTAGGCCGACCCCTACCCCGCCTTCCTTCCACTACAGACTGATACACTCTTGAAGTCATTCTGTTTCGCTCCATTCTCTCTACATGTCCAAACCACCTCAACAACCCTTCCTCAGCCCTCTGGACAACAGTTTTGGTAATCCCGCACCTCCTCCTAACTTCCAAACTACGAATTCTCTGCATTATATTCACACCACACATTGCCCTCAGACATGACATCTCCACTGCCTCCAGCCTTCTCCTCGCTGCAACATTCATCACCCACGCTTCACACCCATATAAGAGCGTTGGTAAAACTATACTCTCCTACATTCCCCTCTTTGCCTCCAAGGACAAAGTTCTTTGTCTCCACAGACTCCTAAGTGCACCACTCACTCTTTTTCCCTCATCAATTCTATGATTCACCTCATCTTTCATAGACCCATCCGCTGACACGTCCACTCCCAAATATCTGAATACGTTCACCTCCTCCATACTCTCTCCCTCCAATCTGATATTCAATCTTTCATCACCTAATCTTTTTGTTATCCTCATAACCTTACTCTTTCCTGTATTCACCTTTAATTTTCTTCTTTTGCACACCCTACCAAATTCATCCACCAATCTCTGCAACTTCTCTTCAGAATCTCCCAAGAGCACAGTGTCATCAGCAAAGAGCAGCTGTGACAACTCCCACTTTGTGTGTGATTCTTTATCTTTTAACTCCACGCCTCTTGCCAAGACCCTCGCATTTACTTCTCTTACAACCCCATCTATAAATATATTAAACAACCACGGTGACATCACACATCCTTGTCTAAGGCCTACTTTTACTGGGAAAAAATTTCCCTCTTTCCTACATACTCTAACTTGAGCCTCACTATCCTCGTAAAAACTCTTCACTGCTTTCAGTAACCTACCGCCTACACCATACACTTGCAACATCTGCCACATTGCCCCCCTATCCACCCTGTCATACGCCTTTTCCAAATCCATAAATGCCACAAAGACCTCTTTAGCCTTATCTAAATACTGTTCACTTATATGTTTCACTGTAAACACCTGGTCCACACACCCCCTACCTTTCCTAAAGCCTCCTTGTTCATCTGCTATCCTATTCTCCATCTTACTCTTAATTCTTTCAATTATAACTCTACCATACACTTTACCAGGTATACTCAACAGACTTATCCCCCTATAATTTTTGCACTCTCTTTTATCCCCTTTGCCTTTATACAAAGGAACTATGCATGCTCTCTGCCAATCCCTAGGTACCTTACCCTCTTCCATACATTTATTAAATAATTGCACCAACCACTCCAAAACTATATCCCCACCTGCTTTTAACATTTCTATCTTTATCCCATCAATCCCGGCTGCCTTACCCCCTTTCATTTTACCTACTGCCTCACGAACTTCCCCCACTTTGATATTTGAACTTAATCCGTTCCAGGAGGCTATTCAAATAGAAAGTTATGCGAATGTTGAATCAATTTTTCCCATAAGAAATGTAAATTGGATTAAACCAAACCCATGGACTGGCCCAGAGAAGCAATATCCTTCACTACCTGCTCTGCCTCAAAGCCTTCAAAATCTCCAACTGACAAACAGTCTGGCCACAATTTCTTCAAGGCAGAGTTCATTATCCTGAAAGAAACTTCCCCCAGGCTTTGTCTATTATCGTTAAACACTGGAGGATATTAAAACGACTTTTCCAAAATTCGCTAAGGGTAAGCTGTGATTGGTAAATTTTGGCTTAAGCACGATACTAGGTCTGTGCAGTGGGAGTGCAAAAACTTTCAAAACCAGTCACAGGAATATCATGGTAAACAATATTCTTTATTTCACAGGGACCAACCCATCACTATTCCTGCCCTCGGGGCTTGCAGGGTGCTAGATTCATGACTGCAGGTTGTGCTGTAGCTGTTTGCTACAGACAGGGTTATTTCATGGCATATATAAGTACAGTGAACCCCCGGTTCGCGAAGCCATCGGAATCCGATAAATCCGGTATCCGAAGCATTATATCGCAAAAAATTTGCCTCGGTTCCCGTTACAAAACCCAGTATGAGATATGATTCGTAAGAGATGTGTCCAGTGTTTACAAGCCAGCCAGTGTGCGCGCATCTAAGGATACATTCGGTACATCCTATATTATCCATATTATCACTGTTTTTGGTGCTTGTTTCTGCAAAATAAGTCACCATGGGCCCCAAGAAAGCTTCTAGTGCCAACCCATTGAGACCAAGGGTGCTAATGACTATTGAAATTAAGGAAATGTGTGCAAAGTGGCTTGAAGTGCAAACCTTTTTTGATGAAAATCACCCTGACACAGCTACTGCAAGCCGTGTTGGCAACCTGTACACTGACAATGTTGTGAACCACTTTAGGAAAGTCATAAAGGAACGAAAGGTACAGGCCTCTATGGACAGATATGTTGTGCGACAGAAGTCCAGTGACTCTCAAGCTGGTCCTAGTGTCATTAAAAGAAGAAGGGAAGTAACCCCAGAAAAGGACTTGCTACCTCAAGTCCTAATGGAGGGGGATTCTCCTTCTAAACATTAAAAACTTTGACACTCTCCCCTCCTCCCATCCCATCAATCATCACCAGATCTTCATTAAAGGCAAGTGTCAATTATTCTATTGTGATTATTCTATTGTTATTATTGCTGTAATTATTCTATTGCATTAAACTTAATATATCATGTGGTAAAAGTCTTTTTTCATACTTTTGGGTGTCTTGCACGGATTAATTTGATTTCCATTATTTCTTATGGGGAAAATTGATTCGCTTTCCGATAATTTTGGTTTACAATGAGCTCTCAGGAATGGATTAATATCGTGAACCGGGGTCCACTGTATTCATGACAGTGGTATATACCTACTGTATGTCCAATATACAATTTATTTTTCCACTGTTTGTATTAATCACTTAACCGCTGGTCACGTACTGTGGAACCTCTGTTTTCGTTTGCCTTGGTTGTAATCAAATTCGCTTTTCGATGACTTTTTTCGTCAAAATATTGTCCCACTTTTCATTCATCACCTCGGTTTTCGTCCACCTTACCAAACATATCCATCTGCCCGCGCCCACACAAAGCATCCCATGCATGCATTCCGAGTCAGTCTGGCTTTGTTTCTCATCAAGTGAACATTACCCTGTGCATTCATATGAAACATTTCGTAATAATCCATTGTTTTCTGTGCTTGTTTATCGAGTGCAACTGCTAAAGAAGCCATGATGGGGCCAAAGAAAGTCCCGAGTGCCAGCCCTTTGATAAAGAAGGCAAGAAACATGATAGAATTCAATGGTGGTAGAGGGTGGTGGTGGCACAGATAACCACTCTCCCTCTCTCCTCGCCGCCTTCATACACCAACAAGAGTCTTCAATAAAGATAAAAAGTGATTTAAATGTTCATTTATCCATTTCATTAGTGCTCTATATTTATTTCTCAATGTTTTCTGTATGTAAAACTATAGTTATTCTCTATAAAATATATTTTTTGTTAATATTTTTGGGTGTATGGAATGGATTAATTGGATTTACATTATTTCTTATGGGAAATATTGCTTCTGTTTTCGTCGAATTTGGTTTTTGTCAGACTCTCTGGAATGAATTAGAGATGAAAACCAAGGTTCCACTGTAGCTCTACACAAGTAGAATCAGTGAACAATGGAACAACTAACCTCTAACCTACAAGTAAGTTAAATAACAACTTTGGGGAGTTTTCTAAGGTGGCTTTAATATTTCATTGGCTGTTTCTTAATGTCAATAGATGGGCCAGAAAACATACAAGTGAACCGGAGAAAATTCTGATCAGTTTCAGAGCAGAAATAGCCTGAAATAGTCCTCAAAGTGGGGAAAAAATCATTGTTGCATAAATTGTTCCCTGACTTCAAACTTCATGTCTGCTTAATTCCAGCTCTATTGCCTCAGATATTCCTTTTTTTTTTTTTTTTTTTTTTGCATTACCCTTAAAAAGCAGATTTTCTACTATTTTAGGTAATTCTATTTAAAATATGCCAACATAGAGGAGGCTTTAGTTTTGAGATTAAACTGCCCAAAATGCTATGCATAACTATGGTCTTTGCCTTTTCAAAATACACTCTGTTAACCTACTATTGTATCTATGGCAATTTCTTGGGGAAAAATAAAATATTCATTAACAGAATATTGTAAGAATGGACTACCTGTGGGAAGGCAATAAACAGTTCCATTATTATAGGCGCTGTTTGGGGCACCATCACATCAAACACAGTACTATTCTATAGAGGTGTCATACAAGACTGGTCTTGGGTTTCAAGTTCAGTCATTGCTTATATATGCACATACACTACCCCTCCTCTGTTTCTTTCAGAATGTTTATTGCAGCCTTTTATTGACTTCATGATAAATACAACATTATTACAAAACCTCTTCGTGGACTGAATAAACGAAGTTTGTTTTTTTATCTCTAAAAATTTAAATAAAGACACAGAACATCACCTTTGACAGAGTTCTGAGATTTTTCCTAATCTCACAGCCTGGCCCAGCACCAGAGCACATCTTTTAATGAAACACCAGTTTTATACCTTTGATATACCTTTGAAGAGTTTCAAGAGAGTATCTACTCTCTGAGCCCAGCCATGGGCCAGGCTCATCTGGTGCTTGCCTGGTCAACCAGGCTGTTGCTGCTGAAGGCCCGCTGCCCCACATATCCATCACAGCCTGGGTGATCTGGCACCTAGTGAAGATACTTGTCCAGTTTCCTCTTGAAGGCTTCTACACTGGTTCCAGCCGTGTTTCTGATATCTTCTGGCAAGATGTTGAATAGTCTGGGACCCCGGATGTTGATACAGTGTTCCCTTATTGCACCCCTGCTCCTCACTGGGTTTATTTTACACTTCTTCCCATATCTCACTCCAGTATGTTGTTATGGCAGTGTGCAGATTTCTATAAGTACATGTACAAGGTATACAGGCATAGCTGACATTAATGACACACTACTATATAGAAAGCCACTTGTTCTGCAGAGCATTTCATGTAAATTAGGCCAGTTTTGTCCCAGGATGCGACCCACACCAGTCGACTAACACCCAGGTACCCATTTTACTGATGGGTGAACAGACCACTAGTGTAAGGAAACACGTCCAATGTTTCCACCCCTTTGAACCCGGACCCTCACCCTGTGAAGCAAGAGCTTTTGTCACCAGGCCACAGGGCCTGGACAGCAGTGTCTTAAGGAAAAATGTCCTAATGTTTCCACTTGTAGACGGGAAAAAGCAGTTTCAAGTACTAGCCTACTTAGATACAAGGGGATTTTCAGGAAACTCTCATTTATTAGTTGAATTCCTCCTGTACAGAAGGTAATACAATGGAAATAATTCATTGTTTGAATTTACTATAGTGAGTTATCATAGATTAAATATATACTATAATTTAATACACGTGCATGACTAACTTCTACTGTCTGTGAAACCACTTGTAGATTTTCCTATACAGAACTTACTCCCTGACATAAGTTTTTTCTTTTCTTTTGTACCCATGTCTAGAATAATAGGTGAAGAGAAGTACTGCATTTTGTTATTACTGTATATTTTAAATATCTTCATATTCCATACTTTTTTTGTCGAAGCACAGAACTATGATGACCAGTAAACTACAGCACTATATATGAGCCAGTTTTGTGTTCATTATGCAATCATTTGTGTAAGTTTATTTAGGTATAGGCACACAAGTACAGATGTAAGATAACCCCCAGAAAAAGCCAGACAGTGACTTATTTTCACTGTCTGCTTGCCTGCCTGCCTAAGGAGGAACTTGATCCAGGCTTTTAAAAATACAGAATGTATATTGTTCACAATCAGCTCTGATAAACTAGAATTAGAGCTGAGCACTACATCCTTCACTTCTAGTTATCATATGATTACATTGTAATGTCATCCTCTGTACTCTTTCCTGTCTCAATTTTAAGAAATTTCTACCAACTTAATGTTCAAGGGAAAAATGAAAGCAATGGGTCAAATACAAAGAGGGAGAAAGCACCAAGGACAAGTATGATTAATAGTAATGGGGAGAGGCATGCCCAAAGTGGGAAAAGATGGATTATCAAAGAGGAAAGGGATGCCCAGACAGAGGAAAGAGAGACAGACAGAGAGAAAGAGAGACAGAGACAGAAAGAGACAGAGAGAGACAGTGTTTCTTTCCCCTGCCCCCTCCCCTGTCTCATCTGCGACTGCTTGACAGAGTAGAGAACAGAGCAAGACGTCTCATCTCTCGCCTGGACCAATCCTGGATAGATCTGTCATTTCAGCAGAGCCTTCAACACAGGAGGGATGCGGGTGGCCTTACTGTTATGTACAAGGTCAATATTGTCAAAGTACTACACTTGGCTCCACTTCAAGGACAGTGTGAAGCAAGTTTCTATACCACAAGACGGGCAGCCAGCAGCAACTTCACTCTGGCTGTAACCTTCTCCAGAACATCAATTCATCTGAGATCATTTATCCCCAGGATGACTCAAGTATAGAACACATTTGTACAGCATTATGATGTCAGCGAGATAAAGTCAGTTGATCAGATGAAAATGCTGGCCCACAGATGGCTCCAACTTCATCCTGTTCCCTACTTGTATGTTTCATAATAATTTGATACACAGGGACAATAGTGAGGGATACACAGGGACAATAATGAGGGATACACAGGGACAATAATGAGGGATACACAGGGACAATAATGAGGGATACACAGGGATAAAGATGAGTGATACACAGGGGCAATAATGAGGGATACACAGGGGCAATAATGAGGGATACACAGGGGCAATGAGGGATACACAGGGGCAATAATGAGGGATACACAGGGGCAATAATGAGGGATACACAGGAACAATGGTGAGGGATACACAGGAACAACGGTGAGGGATACACAGGAACAATGGTGAGGGATACACAGGAACAACGGTGAGGGAAACATAGGAACAATGGCGAGGGATACACAGGAACAATGGCGAGGGATACACAGGGACAATGGTGAGGGATACACAGGGACAATGGTGAGGGATACACAGGGACAATGGTGAGGGATACACAAAGACAATGGTGAGGGATACACAGGGACAATTGTGAGGGATACACAGGGACAATGATGAGGGATACACAGGGACAATGATGGATATACCGAAGATGGAATATACACCAAGAAAGGTGTATACACAAAGATACATTCACAGACAAGGTGATGGAGGAACAGGCAGAAAGGTGTAGGGACAGACAAAGATGGAGGCACAGAAACAAAAGTGGTGGAGGCACAGAAACAAAAGTGGTGGAGGCACAGAAACAAAAGTGGTGGAGGCACAGAAACAAAGGTGGTGGGGGCACAGAAACAAAGGGGGTAGAGACACTAACAAAGGGGTGGAGGCACAGAAACAAAGGTGGTAGAGGCACAGAAACAAAGGGGTTAGAGGCACAGAAACAAAGGGGGTGGAGGCACAGAAACAAATGGGGTGGAGGCACAGAAACAAAGGGGTGGAGGCACAGAAAAAGGGGGGTGGAGGCACAAACAAATGGGGTGGAGGCACAGAAACAAAGGGGGTGGAGGCACAGAAATAAAGATGGTGGAAGCACAGAAATAAAGGTGAGGAAGGAACAGAAACAAAGGTGGTGGAGGCATAGAAACAAAGGGGGTGGAGGCACAGAAACAAAGAGGTGGAGGCACAGAAACAAAGGTGGTGGAGACACAGAAACAAAGGTGGTGGAGACAGAAACAAAGGGGGTGGAGGCACAGAAACAAAGGGGGTGGAGGCACAGAAACAAAGGGGGTGGAGGCACAGAAACAAAGGGGGTGGAGGCACAGAAACAAAGGGGGTGGAGGCACAGAAACAAAGGGGTGGAGGCACAGAAACAAAGATGGTGGAGGCATAACAACAAAGGTGATGGAGGCATAACAACAAAGGTGATGGAGGCATAACACAAAGGTGATGGAGGCATAACAACAAAGGTGATGGAGGCATAACAACAAAGGTGATGGAGGCATAACAACAAAGGTGATGGAGGCATAACAACAAAGGTGATGGAGGCATAACAACAAAGGTGATGGAGGCATAACAACAAAGGTGATGGAGGCATAACAACAAAGGTGATGGAGGCATAACAACAAAGGTGATGGAGGCAGAGAAACAAAGGTGGTGGAGGTACAGAAACAAAAGTGATGGAGGCAAAGAAATAAAAATGGGGAAGGCACAATAAAGATAATGGAGGTACAGGCACAAACGTGCAAGACACAAATATTGATAAACAATGCTGATGAATACACAGAGACAAGGGTGATGGAGGAAGAGAAAAGTGATTAATGTGCAAAAAAATGACTGACAAATACTGAAGATAGACACACGCGGACGGGGCCATAAATAACATAGGAAAAACATAGAAAAATGAAAAAAATAATCAAGAATCAGAGGATATAACAACTGTAACTCGCCAAACTAGGTTGAAACAGTGACCAGAAATGGACACACAAACATAAAAAGCTTTGGGGACTTCAGCAACGTAAAACTTACAAACTTAGGCTTGAGAACCTGACATGACAATAGATGTATCTTATCACTGATGGCTGGATAACATTAAACTCGAGATGGTAAATATAGCCATGGTAACAGGCAAGATGTAAATTTCACAAAGGTAAGAGTAGCAGCTTCCGACCAGGATGAATTATTTTCAAATATCTTCAATAACTTCAATTTTAATGAATATATTGAACATCATCAAAATCCTCAAATTGTCTAGTTAGAAAAATTGCTTCTCTAAAAAAAATTTTTTTTTAAACTAATATCCATTGTTCGTATACTTTCTTCAGAGTAATAACTGGGTATATTATATAGTATTAAGGTTTATATTAAGGTATAATAATCACTTTCTCAGTAAAACCTTTCTAATTCGATCATACTCACACTACCAACTGTAACAACAACTAGCACTCATATTTCACTTCACTTCTCTTACTCACAGAACATTGAATTTTCACAAGAACGTTTTTCATATATTGCACATCTACGATATATTACAGAACAATTAATTTAAGACTCCAAGTTGTTACTAAGTGCTAAGATAAGTGCAAGTTGGTGTGGCTGCCAGGAAGGTTGGTAGTCCTGGTGTGGCATGAATCAGCTGACACAAGACATTACAACTTACCTGTATAACAACACTCAAGCTTCCTCTTGGTAAACCTCCCTCTCCACACCATACAACAATTCACTTCATGGAGGCACTCATTTAAACCACCTGACACTAAAAATCCAATAACTGCGCGTAGAGTAGTAACCGCCCAGATTAACCACTGAACAAAGACTCGCTAGAGCGTCATTTTGCAAGTTTTTTCAACACACCGAGAACATTCACCGCCGTAATTTCCGCAGCATTGGTAGCATGCACCTAACTGGTCATTCTCACATCACTTAAGTCAATTAGTGACCAGAGTAGGCAGAATTCGGTCAACATTTTGTGAGTGTGAGGAGTGTTGGGTGTAGTGTAGCAGCCAGACGTGTTGTGAGGCGGCCAGCTGATTGCCACAACACTTACTCTCGTCCCCAGACACTCTCTCCCCTAGCAACTCCCTTTTTATTTATATATCAACTTCTTTGTTCATGTTATTTCTTAGTCTTCCCACTACTGTATTATCCTACATACTCCATGACAGATACATCGTCTAATACAACCAACTCTAAGGTTACTACATAACTACGGATTTTTAGATGTCACTGCTGCTAACATACATAAACGATCGATCAATTGTCAGTAGAATATTGCATGAGGCTGCGCCCAGGGGACTGACTGACTCGGACTGACTGACTTTGATTTTGGCTGACTGACTGATTCTTGACTTTGACTGACTTTGCTTGACTGACTTCAACACTAACCAACTACTTGATAATTTATTTTGCCTGATTATTAATGTAAGCACGACGTATGTCTCACTTCCACTAGTCGCCAATATGTTCATTATAATAATAATAATAATAATAATAATAATGAAAAAATAAGAAAAACTATTGAGATAACGAAATTAAAGTTACAAGAGAACCCAAAGCAAATTCGAATGGTTTCTTTCAAACTGACCAGGTTACTAAATAATGATAGAGATGTATTCAACTATTAACAATAAATTCCTGTTGATCTGTACAGAAGACACATGTGAAATATCAGTAATTGATAACTTAAGATTGTCAGTAGAATAAACCTTGGTAATAGATACCAACAAATTAGTTGAGAAGACGTGAGAAAGGTCCCAGGGCCGAAACGTTTTGTCCTAACGTTTGCTCAGGTGTCTTTTTAAACCAAAAGTCAGTAGTAAACAAACTACATACTATTAGTCACTAGAGACCTGATTATTAACTAAGTTGACCAGTTAAAGCAAAGTCACTGGTCCCGACAAACAGTTGTCAAGGACAAAAGTAATCCTCCAAACTACTCCATTCAATTAATAAGAAAAACGAAAGAAGGAGAACTTCTGCAGGTCTACTGTCCCATGCTAGGCAGGTCCACCTTACACCTGCCCACACCTATTCATGTAATTGTAGTAGTAGCAGCAGCAGCAGCAGAACAGAAGTAACTTCTTGTTATCGGGTGACAGCAGGTTCGTCGTTTTAAGAAGGCTTTGTTCTAATATTTCAGTCATGGAGATTAATGACACTTCAGGGTATTTTCGTCTGCAGGTGTCTGGTTGGTTAATCACCCAGAGGGCGTCGTTCAATATCAAGTGGCTGGTGGTGTTCAGGTGTTGTGCACGTACGTTGTTCAGGTTGTCACAGGTGCACACACACACGTTTTCCATCATTAGATGTGTTACAGGGCCTCGTGTTGTTTCGCCAACATATCCCTCATCACATCCTCCACAAGGGATCATGTGGTTTATGATTCTCAACTTTGATGGTAGTGAAGTCTTTGGTGGATGTGCTGGAAGTTATGGTGACTCCAGCGTTACCTTTAGTCAGCACTTTGGAGAAGTTCAGGGTAACTTGGCTGTTGAGAAGGACAGTTACTTCGTTCAAAGTGATGTCAGCGAGTGGAGAAATGGGGCGAGGGGCTCCTTTCTTGCAGTTTTTAATGAAAAAAATGAAGGAAAGTGTTGGTGGGTGAAGATTTGGTGAATGTAGAGTATTTGTCATTGAGAAACTCAGGGCTGTTGGCGTAATATGTTTTCAAGAATAAGTCAGTGATGGTGCCTCGTTTAGTATTCTCAAGAATAAGTCAGTGATGGTGCCTCGTTTAGTATTCTCAAGAATAAGTCAGTGATGGTGCCTAGTTTAGTATTCTCAAGAATAAGTCAGTGATGGTGCCTCGTTTAGTATTCTCAAGAATAAGTCAGTGATGGTGCCTAGTTTAGTATTCTCAAGAATAAGTCAGTGATGGTGCCTCGTTTAGTATGTTCTCAAGAATAAGTCAACGATGGTGCCTCGTTTAGTATGTTTTCAAGAATAAGTCAACTATGATGCCTCGTTTATTATGTTCTCAAGAATAAGTCAACGATGGTGCCTCGTTCATTATGTTCTCAAGAATAAGTCAGTGATGGTGCCTCGTTTATTATGTTCTCAAGAATAAGTCAGTGATGGTGCCTCGTTTAGTCTTAGTATTTTAACTCAGGTAAAAGTGTCCTCGTATTATTTGTATTGACATAAAAAGCTTCTGAAGAGGGAGTATAGCAATAATGTTACATAAGTTACTCCAGTTACCTTTGACCTGACTTACTGTCGGTAACCTTGCCAATATTTATATAACTTCAATATCATTACACCAGCTTCTGTTTCTTCACATCATATTCTCTGAAAAGTTTTCACATGACACACATATACTGATCTCCTGTGTAACTTGTCTAGTGCAACCCATCTTGCAAGTTCTAGCTGCATTTCTCACATCCGGCTTGCAACAAATTTCTCTACGTACTATATTTAGCTTGGGTTAAGTTTATTTAGTTTAGATTGCCCTCTGTCAATAAAATTTCACCAATTACAACGTACCACAACGGAAATATAAGATAACAATCACACTGGTAGAAAAAGAAGACTCAATAAGCGAAGCAGAACAATCAAACTATTACAATCCCTGTTGATAATGCTATAACATGCCGACAAGTTGATGATTTAAGACATATGTGAAACAGGTGGGTTTCTTTATTGTTGAAACTCCTCGCCTACATAGCAGGCTTCTTCAGGTGTAGTAATGAAATGCAGACAACCTCAGCTTCATGGAGCTGAGGTCGTCTGACTCATCTTAAATACTATTTCTCCAAGGTTGAGGGACTGATAACATCATCTTCATTTGACTGAAGAAGCCTACTGTGTAGGCGAAACGTTTCAACAATAAAGATACCCAGGTGCTGTACATGTATCTCAATCATCAATACATTCACTATGTAAGACACACTAAACAGTCACACGTTTGACTGTCATAGCATCAGTGATACACTGTAAGTAAGAGGACAGCCTCTGCCTGCAGCCTCCCTCTCATTTCAACCTTCAGAAATTATTATAGATCAAACATATCAAAATTTTCTTTATATATATGTACATCCCAAAATCTGCTCTTCAACGAGACCGGCCTCGTTGAAGATACTTAACGAGGCCGGTCTACCAGACCGGCCTCGTTAAGTATCTTATTATAATAAGATACCTTATTATACATCGTATAATAAGGTATCTTATTATGTAAGGTATCTTATTATGTACGATGTATAATAAGTACCTTATTATACATCGTAAGTTTATATATTTTCTTCATTTTTTCGTGAGCATATATTGCCCATTACCGAACCGTTTTATAAATACAACCCGGTTAAACGGCATTGACCCTTATATTCCTAGTTACTATGTCCTCCACCACAAGTCTCTCAATTAACCTCTCTCAAAACATTCTTTCCTTTGATTCATTAAATCATAATGTCACGATGGCAAACAAACCTCAGTACGAGGGGGATCGAACTCACGGCAGGTGAGCTGTAAAACTCCAGGTCAGCGCGTAAGACATTGGATCAGCTGGCTACAATAAGAGTCATCCAACTAGGTATATTTATACACCATAGGAAGGTTAGCATAGGCCACCACTGTGACCACAAATACAGGATTTTACAGATGTTGATAAATAAACTGTTCAGTACCAGACCAACCGGGCTGTGGTTTGTACGCCAGTTTGCGTGTGGCCAGCAGTAACAGCCTGGTTGATCAGACCCTCATCCACCATGAGGCCTGGTCTCAGACTGGGCCGCCGGGGCGTCGACCCCCGAAACCCTCTGCAGGTAAACACGAATTAGTTGACGTAGTCAGCCAAGATGTTGACCTTCCTACCTTCTTACTCTCACTCCATATGATACAGTCTCCTCTTGAAAGAAGCAAAAGGAAGCCTCCAAGACGGTGTGTATAGCTCTTGAGACCTACAGTGTTCCATCACCTACAGTGTTCCATCACCTACAGTGTTCCATCACCTACAGTGTTCCATCACCTACAGTGTTCCATCACCTACAGTGTTCCATCATAATACAGTAACGTCAGAGTCTATTTTGTTGTATGTACTCAGTGACTGCGATATTCGTCCTCTTTTACGGACGTGAAAAAATGAAAACGATCCGTCTTCTTATCAAAGAGGAGTGTATATACACTGAGTTGTATATCACTCAGTGTATATACACTGTGTATATCACTCAGTGTATATACACTGTGTATATCACTCAGTGTATATACACTGTGTATATCACTCAGTGTATATACACTGTGTATATCACTCAGTGTATATACACTGTGTATATCACTCAGTGTATATACACTGCGAGTATACTTTACACATTAGTTTAGGTATAAAAGTATTTTTGGCTAGTGATGCACAGTTGTAACACGGTTGTAACACGGTTATAACACGGTTGTAACACGGTTGTAACACGGTTGTAACACGGTTGTAACACGGTTGTAGCACGGTTGTAGCACGGTTGTAGCACGGTTGTAACACGGTTGTAGCACGGTTGTAACACGGTTGTAGCACGGTTGTAGCACGGTTGTAGCACGGTTGTAACACGGTTGTAGCACGGTTGTAACACGGTTGTAACACGGTTGTAGCACGGTTGTTGCACGGTTGTAACACGGTTGTAGCACGGTTGTAACACGGTTGTAGCACGGTTGTTGCACGGTTGTAACACGGTTGTAACACGGTTGTAGCACGGTTGTAGCACGGTTGTTGCACGGTTGTAACACGGTTGTAACACGGTTGTAGCACGGTTGTTGCACGGTTGTAACACGGTTGTAGCACGGTTGTAACACGGTTGTAGCACGGTTGTTGCACGGTTGTAGCACGGTTGTTGCACGGTTGTAACACGGTTGTAGCACGGTTGTAACACGGTTGTAGCACGGTTGTTGCACGGTTGTAACACGGTTGTAACACGGTTGTAGCACGGTTGTTGCACGGTTGTAACACGGTTGTAGCAAGGTTGTAGCACGGTTGTAGCACGGTTGTAATACGGTTGTAGCACGGTTGTAGCACGGTTGTAACACGGTTGTAGCACGGTTGTAACATGGTTGTAGCACGGTTGTAGCACGGTTGTAGCACGGTTGTAGCACGGTTGTAGCACGGGTGTACCACGGTTGTAGCACGGTTGTTGCACGGTTGTAACACGGTTGTAGCACGGTTGTAACACGGTTGTAGCACGGTTGTTGCACGGTTGTAACACGGTTGTAACACGGTTGTAACACGGTTGTAGCACGGTTGTTGCACGGTTGTAACACGGTTGTAGCAAGGTTGTAGCACGGTTGTAATACGGTTGTAGCACGGTTGTAGCACGGTTGTAACACGGTTGTAGCACGGTTGTAACACGGTTGTAGCACGGTTGTAGCACGGTTGTAGCACGGTTGTAGCACGGTTGTAACACGGTTGTAGCACGGTTGTAACACGGTTGTAGCAAGGTTGTAGCACGGTTGTAGCACGGTTGTAGCACTGTTGTAGCACGGTTGTAGCACGGTTGTAGCAAGGTTGTAGCACGGTTGTAGCACGGTTGTAGCACGGTTGTAACACGGTTGTAGCACGGTTGTAACACGGTTGTAGCAAGGTTGTAGCACGGTTGTAGCACGGTTGTAGCACGGTTGTAGCACGGTTGTAGCACGGATGTAGCACGGTTGTAGCACGGTTGTAACACGGTTGTAACACGGTTGTAACACAGTTGTAACACGGTTGTAGCACGGTTGTAACACAGTTGTAACACGGTTGTAACACGGTTGTAGCACGGTTGTAGCACGGTTGTAGCACGGTTGTAACACGGTTGTAGCACGGTTGTAACACAGTTGTAACGCGGTTGTAGCACGGTTGTAGCACGGTTGTAGCACGGTTGTAACACGGTTGTAGCACGGTTGTAACACGGTTGTAACACGGTTGTAGCACTGTTGTAACACGGTTGTAACACGGTTGTAGCACGGTTGTAACACAGTTGTAACACGGTTGTAGCACGGTTGTAGCACGGTTGTAGCACGGTTGTAATACGGTTGTAGCACGGTTGTAGCACGGTTGTAGAAAGGTTGTAGCACGGTTGTAGCATGGTTGTAACACGGTTGTAGCACAGTTGTAACACGGTTGTAGAAAGGTTGTAGCACGGTTGTAGCACGGTTGTAGCACGGTTGTAGCACAGTTGTAACACGGTTGTAGAAAGGTTGTAGCACGGTTGTATCAGAGTCTAATGTAATAGTCAGCCATTGAAGTTAATCCATAAATTAGGTGACGAGATACAAGTGCAGTTAGGCGGAAGCTTTAGTTGCGACGTGTCGCACCCGTGGTGACTATCATGTTGTGGCTAACAACCTCTGAGTGGGCGAAACATGGTACGTAAAGTTTACAAAAACCGTAGTTGTGGATACTACTACTGCTTTTACTACTACTACTGCTATTACTACTACTACTGCTATTACTACTACTACTGCTATTACTACTACTACTGCTGCTGCTACTACTGCTGCTGCTACTGCTGCTGCTACTACTAGTGCTGCTACTACTACTACTAATACTGTTACTTCTACTACTACTGCTATTACTACTACTGCTGCTGCTACTGTTGCTACTTCTACTGCTACTGCTACTTCTACTGCTACTGCTACTTCTACTGCTACTGCTACTTCTACTGCTACTGCTACTTCTACTGCTACTGCTACTTCTACTGCTACTGCTACTTCTACTACTACTAATAATAATAATATTAAATGAACAACGAGCTTTTATTCAGGGCATTTATGATGTTGTGGGTATGTCAAGCATTACGTGCCCATCTATGGTCAGTTGCCAGGGACACATTGAACAAGGTATACCTGGAGGTTACGAGATAGATATAATATTTACACAAACATATACCCGTAGCCTCAATGAACCTACAGACAGTGATGTGTCACATGCAATTGATGGTTACCCAGGTTCAGTGTGTTCAGAGAACACACTGAACCTGCTGCATCCCAGCTGTTCAACCAAGCTACCATCAAGTATGTTCACTTCATAATGGTGTAGATACAAGCAATATTGACTATCAAGTTATTATTAAGATATAACCATAAATTGTTAAGCGATGTCACTGTACAGGACAACGTTCTTCTATGTGGCGTGATATATATGTACTACGCAGTACATTGTACAGAAGTGTACTCAATCACAAAGTTACTTTTAGGACTGTTGAGTAACTTAAGTTGTCAAAAACGTCGTCAAATGAGTGTGCACAACTTTACATCTATTGGATTTCCAACAAATCTAGAGAGGAAAACATTTGAGGAGGATGTTGTGTAGTGATGCAGAGGCAGCAACGTTGCCACCTGTCAGAGACCAGCTGGGGACGAGAGTGATTATCAGCTGGCCAGCCCAAACATAAACCTCGACCCCAGCCAGCCAGCCAGCCAGTCAGCCAGCCAGCCAGTGAGCCAGCCAGTGAGCCAGCCAGTGAGCCAGCCAGCCAGCCAGCCAGCCAGTGAGCCAGCCAGTGAGCCAGACAGCCAACCAGTGAGCCAGCCAGCCAACCAGCCAGTGAGCCAGCCAGCCAGCCAGTGACCCAGCCAACCAGCCAACCAGCCAGCCAGCCAGCCAGCCAGCCAGCCAGCCAGCCAGCCAGCCAGCCAGCCAGTCAGCCAGCCAGCCAGTGAGCCAGCCAGCCAACCAGCCAGTGAGCCAGCCAACCAGCCAGCCAGCCAGTGACCCAGCCAGCCAGCCAGCCAGCCAGCTAGCGAGTGAGCCAGCCAGCCAGCCAGCCAACCAGCCAGCCAGCCAGCCAGCCAGCCAGCCAGCCAGTGAGCCAGCCAGTGAGCCAGCCAGTGAGCCAGACAGCCAGCCAGCCAGCCAGTGAGCCAGCCAGTGAGCCAGCCAGTGAGCCAGCCAGTGAGCCAGCCAGTGAGCCAGCCAGTGAGCCAGCCAGCCAGCCAGCCAGCCAGCCAGCCAGTGAGCCAGCCAGTGAGCCAGCCAGCCAGCCAGCCAGCCAGCCAGCCAGCCAGTGAGCCAGCCAGTGAGCCAGCCAGTGAGCCAGGCAGTGAGCCAGCCAGTGAGCCAGCCAGTGAGCAGGCCAGCCAGCCAGCCAGCCAGTGAGCCAGTGAGCCAGCCAGTGAGCCAGTGAGCCAGCCAGTGAGCCAGCCAGTGAGCCAGCCAGCGAGCTAGCGAGCCAGCCAGCCAACCAGCCAGCCAGCCAGCCAGCCAGCCAGCCAGCCAGTGAGCCAGCCAGTGAGCCAGCCAGTGAGCCAGCCAGCCAGCCAGCCAGTGAGCCAGCCAGTGAGTCAGCCAGCCAGCCAGTGAGCCAGCCAGCCAGCCAGCCAGCCAGCCAGCTAACCAGCCAGCCAGCTAACCAGCCAGCCAGCAACCAGCCAGTGAGCCAGCCAGCCAGCCAGTGAGCCAGGTGGCCCGGTGGCCTGGTGGCTAAAGCTCCCGCTTCACACACGGAGGGCCCGGGTTCGATTCCCGGCGGGTGGAAACATTTCGACACGTTTCCTTACACCTGTTGTCCTGTTCACCTAGCAGCAAATAGGTACCTGGGTGTTAGTCGACTGGTGTGGGTCGCATCCTGGGGGACAAGATTAAGGACCCCAATGGAAATAAGTTAGACAGTCCTCGATGACGCACTGACTTTCTTGGGTTATCCTGGGTGGCTAACCCTCCGGGGTTAAAAATCCGAACGAAATCTTATCTTATCTAACCAGCCAGCCAGCCAGCCAGCCAACCAGCCAGTGAGCCAGCCAGTGAGTCAGCCAGCCAGCCAGTGAGCCAGCCAGCCAGCTAACCAGCCAGCCAGCAACCAGTCAGTCAGCCAGCCAGTGAGCCAGCCAGCCAGCCAGTGAGCGAGCCAGCCAGCCAGCCAACCAGCCAGCTAACTAACCAGCCAGCCAGCCAACCAGCCAGCTAACTAACCAGCCAGCCAGCCAACCAGCCAGCTAACTAACCAGCCAGCCAGCCAACCAGCCAGCTAACTAACCAGCCAGCCAGCCAACCAGCCAGCCAGCCAGCCAGCCAACCAGCTAGCCAGCCAGCCAACCAGCCAGTCAGTCAGCCAGCCAGTCAGCCAGTCAGTCAACCAGCCAACCAGCCAGTCAGCCAGCCAGCCAGTGAACCATCCATCCATCCATCCAGCCAGCCAGTGAGCCAACCATCAAGCCAGCCAGTGAACCAGCCAGCCAGTGAACAAGCCAGCCAGTGAACCAGCCAGCCAGTGAGCCAGCCACCCAGCCAGTGAACCAACCATCCAGCCATTAAGTCAGCCAGCCAGTGAGCCAGCCAGCCAGCCAGTAAGCCAGTCAGCCACCAGTGAGCCAGCCAGTCAGTCAGTCAACGAGCCAGCCAGCCAGCCAGCCAGCCAGCCAGCCAGCCAGCCAGTCAGTCAGTGAGCAAACCAGCCAGCCAGCCAGTCAGTCAGCCAGCCATTTAGATATGCCATTTAGATAGCTATGCAGTCAGCCAGCCAGCCAGCCAGCCAGTCAGTGAGCAAACCAGCCAGCCAGCCAGCCAGTCAGTGAGCCAGTCAGTCAGCTAGCCAGCCACCTACCCAGGAACCCACGCAGCCAACCAGCCAGCGTGTCAGTGACGTCAACACTTACAGAAAATGTAGCACTACCAGTGGACACATAAGAACATAAGAAAGAAGGAACACAGCATCAGGCCTACTGGTCCATGCGAGGCAGGTCCAAGTCTACTCCCGGCTAAACTAATGCCCCACCTAGTCAGGTCAGGTCACATGAACTTAAGGAAGGAGCACGCCATCAGACCTACTAGCACAAGCTACTTAGGTCCAACTCACACCCACTCATGTATATATTAAACCTATTTTTAAAACTACACAACGTTTTAGCCTCAATAACTGTACTTGGGAGTTTGTTCCACTCATCCACAACTCTTACCAAACCGGTGCTTTCCTATATCCTTCCTGAATCTGAATTTTTCCAACTTAAAATCCATTGCTGCGAATATTGTCTTGGCTAGATATTTTCAGCACACTATTTACATCCCCTTTATTTATTCCTGTCTTCCATTTATACACCTCAATCATATCCCCCCTAATTCTACGCTTTTCTAGAGAGTGCAGATTCAGGGCCTCAGTCTATCCTCTTAGGGAAGATTTCTGATACACGTAAGCAAACACTTAACCAACTAAACCAACACTAAACCAACTTGAACATTAAAATGGTATAAAATACCGACAGATTGTTAGGTAAGACACTAAACCAACTTGTCGGTATTTATTACCAAGGTTTATACCAAGATTTCTGATACACGGGATAAATTTTGTCGTCCTCCTTTGTACGTTTTCCAGAGCATTTATATCCATTCTGTAATACCGTGACCAAAACTGTGCAGCATAATCTAAATGAGGCCTAACCAAGGATGTATAGAGTTGAAGAACAACCTGAGGACTCCTATTATTTATGCTTCTTGATATGAAGCCAAGGATTCTGTTAGCTTTATTGCGAACACTTATGCACTGTTGTCTTGGTTTCAGATTACTGCTAACCAGGACTCCTAAATCTTTTTCGCAATCCGTAATAAGAACATAAGAACATAACATAAGAAAGGAGGAACACTGCAGCAGGCCTGTTGGCCCATACTAGGCAGGTCCTTTACAATTCATCCCACTAACAAACATTTGACCAACCCAATTCTCAATGCCACCCAAGAAACAAGCTCCGATGTGCAAGTCCCTCTCAAATCCAACCCCTCCCACTCATGTACTTATCCAACCTAAATTTGAAACTACCCAAAGTCCTAGCTTCAATAACCCAACTAGGTAGAAGATTGAGACACTTATGCAGCATATGGGAATCTTTATTCAGGAAACGTTTCGCCACACAGTGGCTTCATCAGTCCAATACAAAGAGGAAGGCGTAAGGAGAGGAGGAGAATGAGGTAATCAGTCCCTCAACCTGGAGTCGATGTGTTCAGTCCATCAATCTTGTAGAATGTACAGCATAGGGCCGTAGACGTGGCTTATATACTGTAGTGAGGTGACGTGAAGCAGATGGAGGCGGGGTCATAGTGGTACCATCCACTAGTCGAAGTAGGTCTTCGTCCAAAGGTTGAACAAGTGTTGAAGAATTCTTTGTAACAAGATCCCATGATGCTGCAGTGTCTGACAGTTGTGATGAATGGTTTGAAAAACCGACATTCATCACAACTGTCAGACACTGCAGCATCATGGGATCTTGTTACAAAGAATTCTTCAACACTTGTTCAACCTTTGGACGAAGACCTACTTCGACTAGTGGATGGTACCACTATGACCCCGCCTCCATCTGCTTCACGTCACCTCACTACAGTATATAAGCCACGTCTACGGCCCTATGCTGTACATTCTACAAGATTGATGGACTGAACACATCGACTCCAGGTTGAGGGACTGATTACCTCATTCTCCTCCTCTCCTTACGCCTTCCTCTTTGTATTGGACTGATGAAGCCACTGTGTGGCGAAACGTTTCCTGAATAAAGATTCCCATATGCTGCATAAGTGTCTCAATCTTCAACTTGTCGGTTTTTCAAACCATTCGTCCCAACTAGGTAGACTGTTCCACTCATCAACTACCCTATTTCCAAACCAATACTTTCCTATGTCCTTTCTAAATCTAAACTTATCTAATTTAAATCCATTACTGCGGGTTCTCTCTTGGAGAGATATCCTCAAGACCTTGTTAATATCCCCTTTATTAATACCTATCTTCCACTTATACACTTCGATCAGGTCTCCCCTCATTCTTCGTCTAACAAGTGAATGTAACTTAAGAGTCTTCAATCTTTCTTCATAAGGAAGATTTCTAATAATAAAGATACCTAACTGTTGCATATGTGTCTTACCTAACAACCTGTCGGTATTTTATACCATTTTAATGTTCAAGATTTCTAATGCTATGTATTAATTTAGTCATCCTATGCTGAATGTTTTCTAACGAATTTATGTCCATTCTGTAATATGGAGACCAGAATTGAGCTGCATAATCTAGGTGAGGCCTTACTAATGATGTATAAAGCTGCAGTATGACCTCTGGACTTCTGTTGCTTACACTTCTTGATATAAATCCCAGTAATCTATTTGCCTTATTACGTACGCTTAGGCATTGCTGTCTTGGTTTAAGGTTGCTGCTTACCATAACCCCCAAGTCCTTTTCGCAATCTGTATGGCTAAGTTCTACATTATTTAACTTATAAGTGCTAGGGTTATGGACACTCCCGAGCTTCAGAACCTTGCATTTATCTACATTGAACTGCATCTGCCACTTTTCTGACCAAGAGTAGAGTTTGTCTAAATCCTCCTGAAGTTCCCTAACATCTACGTTTGAATCAATTATCCTACCCATCTTCGTGTCATCGGCGAATTTGCTCATATCACTAGTAATTCCTTCATCAAGATCATTGATATATATTATAAACAACAACGGGCCCAAGACTGATCCCTGTGGAACTCCACTTGTTACTGATCCCCACTCGGATTTAACCCCATTTATGGACACTCTTTGCTTCCTGTCTGTGAGCCATGATTCGATCCACGAGAGCACCCTTCCCCCAATGCCATGAGCTGCTACTTTCTTCAACAGTCTATGGTGCGGAACTCTATCAAAAGCCTTACTAAAATCTAAGTAAATAATATCAAATTCTTTATCGTGGTCAACAGCCTCAAAAGCTTTACTGAAGAAAGTTAATAAATTAGTTAGACAAGACCGGCCTCTTGTGAATCCATGCTGAGTATCATTAATCAAGCTATGCTTATCGAGATGGCTTCTTATAATCTCAGCTATAATTGACTCTGGTAATTTGCCTACAACTGAGGTCAGTCTTATTGGGCGGTAATTTGACGGTAACGACTTGTCCCCTGTTTTAAAAATAGGAATTACATTAGCCATCTTCCACATATCAGAAGCCATCTTCATCTACATTATTTAGTTTATATGTGGCATGGTTATTGTCCTGTCCAACATTTAGAACTTTGCATTTGTCTATATTAAACTGCATCTGCCACTTCTCCGACCACTGCATCAGTCTATTCAAGTGTTCCTGGAGTGCTCGAATGTCCTCGTCAGAATGAATTAGGCGATATTTAATTAATAATCTTTATTATCTACCAGTACATGTATGTTACAAAAAACGCGATTCTAAAAGCTTAGAGATCTCCAGTGAATACTAAAAGGACTGTAGATGAGTGGTTCAGAGAACCGACATGTTGATAAATTAGACACATGTGTCTAATTTATCAACTAAAAGGACTGCCCTTCTAGCATCCAGCCTGTTACTGGGTTTTCGTAACAAGTAGTCAGTATCCTTGTCCAATTATCCATTAGAATTCAGTATAATTCAATAGTGCTTCAGGATTGCAACTGGTAGGCTACTAACTAGAGAAATTAAAATTTAATAAATTTATTAAGTCTAGAGGTATATTATCAAATTAAATTAAATTAATCACAATAATCAAAATAATATTAATCACTTCTCTCGTATACAGTATTATTGTGCTGAAAGCACATATCACCTTTATAATTCTTAAGTACCGTCTGGTACGTTAACATTTAATAAGATATTACAAATATGTACAAGTAAGTTTGTGTGTATGTGTGTAAATGCTCTAAGTAGTTCGCTATGTCTCAAGACTCGACTAGACTTAAACAAGTGACTGGCAAAGTCCTCAAATAAACTAACTTTTGACCAACTGGCAATCAGAACAGTCTGCTTGAACAACAAAAAGAATGCTAAGCCCAATAGCAATATAACAAACAACTGCGACACAATCAGGAACAAGGAGATAATATAACGACACTAAGTAGGGACCATCTGCAGATCCTCCACAAGAGTCATAAAACTCCCATACTACTGAATCTAAGTTCAGCATAAGAAAATCCCCGACTGTGATAATACACAGATACCAGTACAAGTTAGGTCAGAAGCTATAGTTCAGGACCTGAGTTGCTCAGAGTGTCTAAGCGACACACCTCAGTACAACGTCGAAAATCACTAAGTCTATACAATGTTCTGTGAACAGAGTTCTACAGAACTAACAACAATAATGAGACAGACGATCTGTCCAACCACCAAGAGAGTCTAGATCAGACTGAATACTTCAGGCGAGATGAGGACACCCCCCCTCCTCGATCACGTGATAGCTCCATGGGTCGCTGCCCAGCAAGAATCCGGCAGGGAAATGAGCAAAGAGCGATAATTACAGTAGTTAGACAATCAAGACTTGAACTGAGCACACATGTTACATCCTACCTAACAACATGACTAAGTCAAATAATAATATAAAGTCATATATTTACGATTTAGCTATTATCGCAAATATAAGCAATATAAAATTATATGAAAAGGTAATATACATTATATTCATAATCATAATATACATTCAGGGGTTGCAACAATGTACAAGGTATACGGATCATAGCTGACATCCGTGACACACTACTATATAGAAAGTCACTTGTTATGCTGAGCATTTCCCGCAAATTAGGTCAATTTTGTCCCAGGATGCGACCCACACCAGTCCACTAACACCCAGGTACTTACTGCTAGGTGAACAGGGACAGCAGGTGTCTTAAGGAAACACACCCAATACTTCCATCTGTATCAGGGATCGAACCACGGACCTCAGTGTGTGAGATGAGTGCACTACCAACCGAGCTGCATGTCACTTGATCATCACCAAACAATAAAACTTTAATCTCTGCAATAAGAGTTAAACAAACCTTCAATATTTTTTTTTACAGTTCACCAGGACAAGGGTCCTGAGAAGAGTCTTAATATCATGACGACCCGTCTCTGTCTCCCGAAGAGTCAGGTCTGCAGCAGTTCGTAGCCACCTTGAAAAGCATAAATTAATCAACGAATCTCAGCATGGTTTTACAAAGGGGCGTTCCTGCCTTACGAATTTATTAACTTTTTTCACTAAGGTATTTGAGGAGGTAGATCATGGTAATGAATATGATATTGTGTATATGGACTTCAGTAAGGCTTTTGACAGGGTCCCACATCAGAGACTATTGAGGAAAATTAAGGCACATGGAATAGGAGGAGAAATTTTTTCCTGGATAGAGGCATGGTTGACAAATAGGCAGCAGAGAGTTTGCATAAATGGGGAGAAATCAGAGTGGGGAAGCGTTACGAGCGGTGTTCCACAGGGGTCAGTGTTGGGCCCCCTGTTGTTCACAATCTACATAAACGACATTGATGAGGCCATAAAGAGCAACATAAGCAAGTTTGCCGATGACACCAAAATAGGCCGTCGAATTCATTCTGACAAGGACATTAGAGCACTCCAGAAAGATTTGAATAGACTGATGCTGTGGTCAGAGATGTGGGAGATGCAGTTTAATATAGACAAATGCAAAGTTCTAAATGTTGGAGAGGACAATAACCATGTCACAGTAATCTGAAACCAAGGCAACAGTGCACAAGTGTTCGCAATAAAGATAACAGAATCCTTGGCTTCATATCAAGAAGCATAAATGATAGGAGTCCTCAGGTTGTTCTTCAACTCTATATATCCTTGGTTAAGCCTCATTTAGACTATGCTGCACAGTTTTGGTCACCGTATTACAGAATGGATATAAATGCTCTGGAAAAAGTACAAAGGAGGATGACTGAGTTGATCCCATATATCAGAAACCTTCCCTATGAGGATAGACTGAGGGCCCTGAATCTGCACTCTCTAGAAAGGCGTAGAATTAGTGGGGATATGATTGAGCTGTATACATGGAAGACAGGATTAAATAAAAGAGATGTAAATAGTGTGCTGAAAATATCTAGCCTATACAGGATTCGCAGCAATGGTTTTAAGTTGGAAAAATTCAGATTCAGGAAGGATATAGGAAAGCACTGGTTTCGTAATAGAGTTGTGGATGAGTGGAACGAACTCCCAAGTACAGTTATAGAGGCTAAAACGTTGTGTAATTTTAAAAATAGGTTGGATAAATACATGAGTGGGTGTGGGTGGGCGTGAGTTGGGCCTGATTAGCTTGTGCTACTAGGTCAGTTGCCGTATTCCTTCCTTAAGTGAATGTGGCCTGACCTGACTAGGTTGGGTGCATTGGCTTAAGCCGGTAGGAGACTTGGACCTGCCTCGCATGGGCCAGTAGGCCTGCTGCAGTTCTCTTCTTTCTTATGTCGTAGGGCATGTGATAATGCCTGCTGAATCGCCACCAGCGTAGGTTGAAGGCTCAAGCAGTGGTCTAAGAGTCGCCAGCCTTGTGTGTGACCATTGTGATACATGGCAGCTACTGTTCTCTTCCTGTTGGGGTCGACAGAGCCATCTTTAAAATATACTGCACATGTGTGGCTCTGCCAGTGGCATGCTTGTCTCGGTATGACCGCTGAAGGTATCTTCATTGTAGAGACGCTTAGAGGCAGGTAGTTGCATGACGCATACATCGGTCGGATCTGGGCGTCAGGAAAGTGACGGATGATACCCAGCAAGAGGAAAATCACAACCACATATGCTGCTATGTATGATAATCTATGTAACTGTATTTGTGTATACCTGAATAAACTTACTTACCCTGCATGGTACCATATCATGGCTTTTATGGTGTTAAGTCTGAGCAGGTTACGGGAACTGACATACTCGGCCTTTTTCTGAAAGGTAAGTCTTTTATCAGTGTAGACGTCTGTGGCATGCAAAGAGTACATAACCTTTATTCGGCTCATGTACACACCCTCATTTACAGGCTATCTCCCCCAACCAGCGAACCAGGTGACTGAGGGGTGACGATGGGGCCCCGTCGTTCAACTAGTACCCAGGTTCCAGCCAATGAGAAGATGGTTTTGGCAATCGCAGAGGTTATGTGGGTACCACTCTCCTGTCTGCCTTTGTCATTCCCATTCTAGAGCTGGTTGAAGTACAGTCTGCTCTCTAGTGGCTTCTATTCTGCCTTGCTTACCGTGGAGTGCACTAATTCCTATTGCTGTACATAGTGTATGTAGTGTACATACTTCTGTTCTAAATTGGTGAAGGATAATATAAGTCAAAAGTTTTCTGCTGCGTTTATTTTGCTCCCTTTACACCCAGGATAACAGGCCATTTGGACTCCTGGTTTGTAAGAACGCCTAAATATAAGAGGATGTCCACTCAAGTTTTATACCCTAAATACGTAGTCTATTCACAGGGTCTGCTTGTCATGTAGGGGGGTAATGATTGAATAGGATATAAGGGGAATATGGGGGTAAGCGGGGGGAGTCAGTAGGTAGGGGACAGGCGAGGTGGTAGGAGTGAGGTATGCGGAGGTAGGTAGGTAATGTGAGGTCACTGGTGACTACAACTTCACCTCTCATTACTCTACCCTCGCACTACTCACCCTCTCACTGCTTGAAATAAAAAATAAAAGAATAAATAACGAGGACAGTGAATATTACTATTCTACTCAAACACAGTTTATTATTACGTCTTTGTACCATAATATATTTGGGAACAGAACATTATTGTGGTTTAGATAAATGGGGTGGTACACATAAGCAGTGAGACAAGGAATACAATTAGCTTGGTGAAACAGAATATTACTTACAATATAGTAAAGAGGACAGTTCACTACAGGAACTAAGCCACAGGTCCCAAGACCTACACAGCACGAGTACTGCCCCAAGCCAGTACTGTGCCCAATGCTTTCAACAGTCTCCTCCAGAGACTTCAGTAGCCTTCTCCCGAGCCCTGCACCCCAGCAGCAGCTCCGCTCGAATCTCCTGATCATGCTCTTCCTTGGGCTTTTATGGTGGTCCAAGCACCCTCCACAACCACGTGTACGACCTGACGCCTAGGTCTAAGGCGTCAAGAACAAAAGACCTCAGACGTGGGCGTGGCTACAGACGTTTGCCAAGGCAAGGTGTGACCATATAATTGGTTAAATTAGGTCTCCCCAGAGACCTCACAAGCCCAGCTGGACTACATCACATGCTCCCTTGAACGTCTTTGCAAGAGGTTTTTTCAGCAGAGATCTTCGGTCGTAATTAATGCTTTACAAGACTACATTATTAAGTTCATGGCTCTTTGGGCATGCAGCTCTAAAAATGCCTCTCCCATTCAGTACACGTGTATGATCATCAGAAAAAAACCCACGGTACGGGTGGGGATTGAACTCGCGTTAGCCACTGGGCCAGCTGGCTACAATAAGATTCATCTAACTAGGTATATTTATACACTACAAGAAAGTTAACATAGGCCACCACTATGACCACAAATGCAAGTTTTTACAGATGAACCTCCCGTCAGCTGGCAGGAGATACGTCTGTAACAGAAGAATGGTGATCCTAGAAGTTGACACAGACCTGTCCAGTCTAGGAGGTGCCCTTTAATCCCCTTGTGAGCTAGTATTGCTGTGGAACTAGCTAGCTCAAATGAATTCTCAAGGTCAAGATAGACGACGATACTATTTTGTTGTTACTATCAGCAATCTGACTTAGTAGAGTGATTATGCACTCGACCGTGTAAACTCCTTTTGCGAAACCAAATGTGGAAAATACTGTATATATTTTCCAGAAATACAGTAGTTATATGTAAATAGATGGCCATACTGTATTTAATAATATTTATGTCATAGAAAACGGAAAGCCTGCGTCTGCGCAGAAGACACTCGCCATTTTGCTTGAATTGAACACTAATGGTAGTGTATAATGGGAAGAATTTTTCGTGCTCTAGAGGTTAAAATTGGGTTGACACCTCTCAAATAGGAGGCGAAATTGTTGGATGTGCATTCCTGCATAACTTGAAATATCAGACGACTGGACAAGACAGCTCCAGGAACCTCAGATAAGTCTGTTATGTTTAACTCTGGCCAGTGTTATTTTCATAGTGAGGTTTTCTGAGTATGATACACATTAATCTCCAGTCAAATTGGTGAGTGTTATGATTAAGATATATTCTCCTTCTGTTGTATAAATGTGTATATATGTATTTCTTTATTAATTTAATATACAGTCCACAAATTTATATATTTACCAGCATTCCTGGTGATGTATTTTTCATTTGTAATTAATAGGTCCAGAGCAACTTGTGGATATGACAGTGGTAGGTATCGAAGGGGGACATTTTTTGCTACCTAGGTGTCCCAAATTCCTGCTTGTCTAACTGATAAATAATAATTATCTTTGTTCATTTACTATTATGTATATAATGATACATTCAGATAAATGCAATTTTCCACATTCAATTTGCCCGTTGGTCCTTCTTGAACCGGAGGTAATTGATGAAGTCACTAATTAGTTAATTACTTAATAATTATATGTGAAATGACAGAAGGAGGTGGATGTTAAGTTCACAAATTTACTTAATGTGTAGTGGTTTATAATTATTACAATATTAAATTTGATAAGTCAAGTCTGGCTAAGTTTATATTAATTTGTATAATACTAATTTGATAAGACAATTCTGGCCAAGATTTATATAAGTGTATATGTAATTGATAAGACAAGTGTTGCTAATTATATTAATGTGTATAATATTAATTTTGCTTTGCCAAATTCTGGCAAGGATTTATATTAATTTGTATAATAATTTTGATAAGCCAAGACTGGCTAAAGGTTTGTATTAATGTATATTTAAAATTTATATAATTTTCTTACATGTAATTGCTAAGCTCAAGTAGCTAGGATTTATTCAAAGGTAAGTTGTACTATTTACCTTTATAAAGTGCATAATTTAGTACATAATCATTGTTATTAAGTTGAATTTAATACATTGTATCATGGCTGAAAATGAGGAAATTAATATAGAAGACAAACATATGGAATATAGAGCAAAGAAAGCATCACTGCAAGCTAGAAAGGGTCATGTAACCAAGGCATATAATAAGTGCTTGGAATTAATGAATCAAGAAACTGTGAATACTGATGATTTAAAATTGTATTTAGATGCTTTGGGGAATAGATATGATTCATACAAATTATATTACAACAAATATGAAGGAGATTTATTAGTAAACTGTGTAGATGAGACTGAAGTAGATCTCATGATTAATCAGTATTATGAATTGGAGGAAAAGATTCTTTCTTGTAAAAGTCAGGCCTTGAATAAATTAAAATGTGTAAACCAGGCAGTTAATCAGTCTGCTCCAACAAATAATGTCTTTGCCAAAACTCCCAGAATTATGTTTACCTGTATTTAATTCTGGAGAAAACTGGGAAGAGTTTTGGTCAATTTTTAAAGCAGCTGTGCATGACAGGAATGACCTAGCCTGTGTAACTAAATTATTTTACCTCAAAGGACAGGTAAGAGGAGATGCTCACATACTGATACAAGCCTTTCCCAATGTAGATGACTCTTACAAGGAAGCAGTTGACTTGTTGAAAGTCACTTATGGTAATAAAGAACAAAGTAGGTTGGATCTAGTGAATATCATTGTTAATTTAAAATCTCCAGATCACACTTACAAAGGTTTACAGCAGTTTAGAGTTAAACTGGAGAGCACTCTCAAAACTTTAAGTAATAAATATAATCTGAAGGAATCAGACTGGTTAGTGAGTGCCATGGTACAGAATAAATTAAGCTGTAAAACACTTGAATGGCTCTTGAATAAATATCACAAGGATTATTTTGGTCTGGAGGAAATAAGACTAGGTCTACAAGAATTAATTGTTCAGTTGCAGACCAGCCAACTAACTCATTTTAAAGATGCAACACATCATAATTCTGAGGTATCTGTCAAGTTTCACAAAGGGAAAAATTATCCCAGTGGTAATAATCAAAATTCATTTCCTAAAAATAGTTGCATAGGTACATATCAAGTAGCAAGAATCAGAAATAATGATTCTCCACAAGGTAAGAAGAATAAGTACCCTCCTAAGAGTAGCCCAGTTAATAAGAAACTAGTCAAAGAAAAGATAGATTGTATTTTCTGCAAGGGTACTCATTTTTCTAAGAATTGCAATGCATACAATTCATGGAATGATAAAGTTGAAAGACTAGAGGAACTTGACAGATGTATCAGGTGTTTAAGTAATCACAATGTAAGGGATTGTCATGCCAAATTAAACAACTGTTATCAATGTCACAAAGGAAAACACCATATAGTCATGTGTAAGGGTCTATATGATAATGTTGATAATAATGATAATGTTGACAATCCTGACACAACAGTAGCTAATGTAAAAATTTCTGCTAATGTTAATAATGATGGTTTTGCTGAAGTAGCCTTACCTGTGTTACAGGTAAAAATTGATAAAAGGCATAAATCAAAACATGTAACTGCATTAATGGACCAGGGATCCCAGCGTACTTTTCAAAGTTTATTCTCTATAGGGATTACAATGCTGAGTTTACAGAAATCTGGTTATTGTTTGGTTTACATGTAGTAAAATTGTGATTACAGAGTGTACCACTAGAATGCTTAGCATGGCTAGGCATTTCGGGCATACTTAGTTTTATTCTTAATTGTAAAATATTACAAATTATGAGGTAAGTTGGTATTATGGCTAAGTGACTAAATACTAGTTTGTGAGTTTAGCAATGTGAATGCTTTTGTTTTGGCACAGTACATAGTTTCAGTATTGGAGTATCACAGGATTCATTATTTTAAGACTGAGATTAATATTTCTGTTTATGGTCAAATGAGTGAGTGAGTGTAAGTGTGAACCACCAGGTGGTATTCGTGTAGTTAGTTGACGGGGTGTATCAGGGAGATAAGATGTTTTCTAATGGTAGTTTTGAAGGTGATGAATGTGTCTGTAGTTCTAGAGTTCTCAGGTAGGGTATTCCAGATTTTAGGACCTTTGACATACATTGAATTTTTGTAAAGGTTTAGTCGGACACGGGGAATGTCGTAGAGATGTTTGTGTCTGGTGTTATGCCTGTGGGTTCTGTCACAACTATCAAGAAAGCGTTTTAGGTCAAGGTTGATATTAGAGTTTAAGGCCCTGTAGATGTAGATTGCACAGTAGTAAGTGTGGATGTACTGAACTGGGAGTAAGTTTAGATCTATGAAGAGTGGGGGGGTGTGTTGCCAGGGATGGGATTTAGTGATTATTCTTACTGCAGCTTTTTGTTGGATTATTATTGGCTTTAGGTGTGTTGCTGCAGTTGATCCCCAAGCACAAATAGCATAGGTGAGGTATGGATAAATAAATGAGTGGTATAGTGTGAGAAGGGCATTTTGCGGCACGTAGTATCGTATCTTGGAGAGGATCCCAACCGTTTTGGATACTTTTTTGGCTATATGCTGGATATGGGTGCTGAAATTCAGCTTGTTGTCAAGGTATAAGCCTAGGAATTTTCCCCCATTATTTCATAAAACGTAAATGTCTTGATGGTATGAAAGTACAGATGGGAGATCCCACAACTCTAAAATTATCTGGTTTTCTCTCAGATAAAAGAGCTCAATTGTATGACACTGTTTATGTAACTGTCAGGTTGGGTAATGAGAAAAAACGTGTTAATGCAGTAATTGTAGATAGACTTCCAGAGAAAATATCTACAGTAGGGCTTAGTAAAGCTACAGAAAGACTTTCACATAATGTAAATTTAGCACCTTCTGGTGTAAGTGATGATTCTGTAGGCCCAATAAATATTTTGATAGGTAGTGACTATTATGCCTCCTCTGTAAAGGGTATGGTAAAGAAATGTGGTGTCACCCTTTTGAAGACTGCAGGAGGCCATGTAATGTATGGTAGGATTCCTCGTAATAACAATTCATGACTAGAGGAAACTACAAATACCATAACTGTGTATCTTACTCATGAAGTCGTACCCCAGTATAATTCTTCCATAGAGGATGGTGTTGAGCCAGTGCATAAATTGTGGGAATTAGACAGAATTGGAATAAATGTAAATGAAGAAAGTCCAGACGATTCTTTTACTCAGGAGCAATACCTGAGAGATGTAAAATTTGAATCTGGACAATACTGGGTACGACTTCCGTGGAGACTGAACCATCCAGAATTGCCCACTAATTACAGAATGGCATGTGGACAGTTAAAAGCTCAGCTCCGCAAACTGAGTAAGACACCAGAATTGTTAACTGCCTATAATGATATAATTGCTGAGCAGTTAATAAATCTATAGAAGAGGAACCTCCTGAGCAAGCCAAAATTTATGGTCACTATTTGCCACATCACGGAGTGAAGAAGGATTCTAAGACCACTCCTCTGAGGATTGTGTTTAATTGTAGTGCCAGGAGTAACAAAAATGTACCTAGTTTAAATGACTGTTTGATGACAGGTCCGTCGTTGACGGAAAAATTAGGAGATATCTTATTAAATTTCAGGGTGAAGCATTATGCCTTTACGGCTGACATAAGTAAAGCTTTCCTAAGAGTGGGTTTACAAGAGGCTGACCGGGATTGTACCCGCTTCTTATGGCCTGAGAATCCTAGTGACCCACTTAGCCCTCTGAAAACCTTTCGCTTTAGGAGCATATTATTTGGTGCTACATCCAGTCCGTTCCTACTTCAAGCTACGATAAATGCACACCTTAAACGTATGGGAAGTCCATTGAGTAAAGTAATGAGCAAACAATTTTATGTGGACAATTTCCTGGGTGTGACGTCAACTGAAGAGGAACTGTTAGTGACTTATGGAGAGGCTAAAAAAATAATGCAAAGTGCAAATATGCCTCTGAGGGAATGGAATAGTAATTCGTCCAAATTAAAGGACAAAATAAATAAAGATTACCCTGGAGATGAAGTGCCAAAATGTAGTAATGTATTGGGATTAACTTGGAATACTGAGAGAGATTTGTTAATGTTAAAACCTAATAATTACAGTATGCCCAATAAATTAACTAAGAGAGTTTTGCTTGCTGAAGTTTCCAAATGTTTTGATCCACTAGGTTTAGTGTCACCCCTTACTATAAGAGGGAAATTATTAATACAGGAAGCATGGAAACTTAAATGTGCTTGGGATGAAATTCTAACTGAGGAATTCATTAACAGGTGGGATGAATTAATTGGTGATTATGAAAAAAATCCAATGTTGGAGTTCCCATGCCAGGTGGCCAATCCAAATGGGAAAAATGTACTCCACATTTTTTGTGATGCTTCAAAATTGGCATATGGAGCAGTTGCTTACCTTCAATGTAATAGTGTTATTTCTATTGTTATGTCTAAGGCTAAAGTGTCTCCAATTAAATCACGTACCTTACCTCAGTTGGAATTAACAGCCATTTATGTAGGTGTCAAATTAGCTAATTATATTAGAAATAAGTTGCATGAAATAAATGTTAGTGACACTGTAATTTGGTCTGATAATGAGGTATCCTTACAATGGATTCGTAATGGAAACAGTAAAACTGTGTATGTACAAAACAGAGTCGCTGAAATTAATCAGATGCAAGAGAAGTACAATAGTTTGGGTCAGCATATGTTAACATTTAATCATATACCTGGTGAGGAGAATCCAGCTGATTTCTTGTCTCAAGGTTTACCTTATGCTAAATTTGTAAATGCCCTATCAAGGTTTAAAGGACCGAGTTGGTTGGTAAATAAAGCTAATTGGCCTGTACAAAAGGTGTATATTGCTCCTGTTGAAATTACTGTGACCACCGCTCCAATAGTTTGTCCTCCCTTAGCCATTGATATAAATAGGTATTCTTCTTTACCCAAACTAATCAATGTAACTAAGTTGGTGTTTAAATTTCTAAACAAGATGAATATTTCATTTAAGTTTTTACATCCTCTTGAATATTGGATAAAGAGGGTACAGGAGGAAATCTATGGAAATGAGATTAAATTGATGATGGAAAGAAAAATTGTGAAAGGTTCCATAATAGAGAAATTGGGGCTGTATTTAGAGAACAATGTAATTAGGTGCAGAGGTAGGCTAAAAAATGCTGAATTGGGTGATTATGCTAAACACCCTATCTTACTGCCCAAAACTCATCATCTAACAAATTTACTTGTTCTAAATGCCCATAAAAATGTAATGCATGGTGGGGTACAAGATACCTTAAATTGTATTAGGGAAACTTTCTGGATTCCACAAGGACGGCAAAGTGTAAAAAGGGTGATTAAATCTTGTGTAATATGTCGCCGTGTGGATGCCAGATCCTATATGTACCCAGGTCCTCCACCATTGTCAAATGAGCAATTTGAGTCATTTAGCAACGAACTCCGCCCGGCCGCAGTGTGGAAAATACTGTATATATTTTCCAGAAATACAGTAGTTATATGTAAATAGATGGCCATACTGTATTTAATAATATTTATGTCATAGAAAACGGAAAGCCTGCGTCTGCGCAGAAGACACTCGCCATTTTGTTTGAATTGGACACTAACGGTAGTGTATAATGAGAAGAATTTTTCATGCTCTAGAGGTTAAAATTGGGTTGACACCTCTCAAATAGGAGGCGAAATTGTTGGATGTGCATTCCTGCATAACTTGAGATATCAGACGACTGGACAAGACAGCTCCAGGAACCTCAGATAAGTCTGTTATGTTTAACTCTGGCCAGTGTTATTTTCATAGACAGTGAGGTTTTCTGAGTATGATACACATTAATCTCTAGTCAAATTGGTGAGTGTTATGATTAAGATATATTCTCCTTCTGTTGTATAAATGAATATATATGTAATTTTTTATTAATTTAATATACAGTCCACAAATTTATATATTTACCAGCATTCCTGGTGATGTATTTTTCATTTGTAATTAATAGGTCCAGAGCAACTTGTGGATATGACAGTGGTAGGTATCGAAGGGGGACATTTTTTGCTACCTAGGTGTCCCAAATTCCTAAGTAAGTAAGTAAGTAAGTAAGTTTATTCAGGTATACACAAATACAGTTACATAGAATTATCATACATAGCAGCATATGTGTAGAGAACCTAGGATAACCCAAAAAAGTCAGACAGTGACTTATTTCCATTGTGGTCCTTTTACCTTATTATTATAATATAAAGGTTATAATATTTTCTTATTATTCTACAATGAAGATAACATCTTATTATCATACTAAAAAGACTATCTACTACACGAGGGCCATTAAGACTATCTACAATACGAGGGTCATTAAGACTATCTACTACACGAGGGTCATTAAGACTATCTACTACACGAGGGTCATTAAGACTATCTACAATACGAGGGCCATTACAAGGAATAAGGTAAAATTTACACGTATGTTAGCTAAAAAATAGAAAATCATTCCCCTCCCTTTCTGTAGCTACATTCATCAGACACCTTTTGGCACTCTTCTTGAACTGGTTCATGCTATGACTGGCTTTGACATGTGCGGGCAGTCTGTTCCATTTCTTTATTGCTGTACAATAAAAGGTGTTGGAAGCCTGGCCACTGACTGTGGGTACTACAAAGTTGTGCTCTCTCCCCCTAGTACTATGATTGCTTTGGTTCCCAACCTTGACAAAATTGACAGCAAGATATTCTGGACATTGTTTGTGAGCAATTATATAAACATGATTTAGCTTCAGTTGTTTTACTCTGTCTTCAACATTCAGCATATCCAACTGCTGTAATTCATCCTGGCCTACATGTTCTCTTGGTCCCAGCCCCAGGATGAATCTTACGATTTTGTTCTGGGTGATTTGCAGTCTATCTTTCAGTTTTTTTGTCAAGGCAGAGTACCAAGAAGAGCAAGCGTAATCCATATGGCATTGTATAAGGGCTAGACATAGGGTCCTGCGAGCCTCAGTAGGTAGACACTGTGCTTGTCTATACAGGAACTTCAGTCTGGCATTCGCTTTCTTTACTACACTGTTCCCTATCAATTCTCCTGACATGCATGGGTCAAAGGGGATTCCCAAATATTTTACTGATGAAACCAAAGTGATGGGCTCCCCATTACATTGAACATTAAAATTATTTACCCTTCTCAGTTTATGTTTCGTGCCAAAGAGAATGGCTTCAGTTTTCCCTAGGTGTAATGATAGTTTGTTGTCTACTAACCATTTGCTGCAGGACTCCAGTTCCAGTGTTAAAACATTAGCAATATCTTGTGGGTCTTTACCTGACACTAACAGAGCACTGTCATCTGCATACAGTAGGAGTTTGCACTTGACACTGATAGGCATATCATTGACATAACATAAGAATAATAAGGGACCCAGAATACTACCTTGGGGAACTCCACATGTTATCGGCAGGGGTTCTGATTCTGTTTTGTTGATTTTGACTATTTGTCTCCTGTTGCTAAGGTAGGACTTAAACCAGTCTACAGAACCTATACCGATAGCTTGAAGTTTATTACATAATATATTGTGGTTGACAGTATCGAAGGCCTTTTGCAGGTCTAAGGTTACCATACCTATGAGGTTCCCCTTTGACATTTCAGTTCTCAGGTAATCCATCAGATTAATAAGGGAGGTGTCGGTTGAGTAGGATCTTCTAAAGCCCGATTGATAGCTATGGAGAATGTTGTTGTCATTAAGGTACTTAACTACTTGAGAATACACCGCCCTCTCTAGAATTTTAGATATTATACTGAGTATACTAACAGGCCTATAGTTGCTTACATCAGACCTACTATTTTTCTTGAAGATAGGAGTAACTCTGGCCTCCTTGAACCCCTCCGGTACGGTATTAGTGGTGATTGATAGATTTATTATGTGAGCAATAGGGATTGACAGTTCAGAAGCACCATCTTTTAGGAACTTAGACGGGATGTTATCAGGGCCTGTGCTCTTAGTTGGGTTTAACCTGCTTAGTTCTTTTTGAATAAAGTCATGAGATACACTTACTAGTTGACAACTGTTTGGGGTTACCCTTTTATTGGTATAGTATGTTTGAAACTTATCAGAGTCTGTGTTAAAGGTATTTGATGCAGCTGGTAGTTTACTTACTAGTGTTGATGCAACAGATGTGTAGTAGGAATTAAAGCAATTTGCCACCTTAGATGCTTCATGTTGTCTAACTGATAAATAATAATTATCTTTGTTCATTTACTGTTATGTATTTAATGAAACATTCAGATAAATGCAATTTTCCACACCAAATACAGTTTGATGTGACGGCCCAATATACTGAGGGAGAATACACCTCTCAGTGTAGACATTATTATTATGATTATTATTATTATTATTATTATTATTATTATTATTATTATTATTATTATTATTATTATTATTATTTTAATATTTTTAAAACTTGGCCCAATTTTCCATAAAAAAATGTAGTTAGTAATATATAATAGTATGACAACTATTAACTAAAATTCGTTTTCTATAAACATCGTGAAATATTTCTATGTTACTTAAGGGATGACAAATGTATTTTGTACTTTAAGTGGCCAGAGTAGAATAAGTAAGTTTATTCAGGTATACACAAATACAGTTACATAGAATTATCATACATAGCAGCATATGTGTAGAGAACCTGGGATAACACAAAAAAGTCAGACAGAGTGACTTATTTCCATTGGGGTCCTTTTACCTTATTATTATAATATAAAGGTTATAATATTTTCTTCTTATTCTATAATGAAGATAACATCTTATTATTATACTAAAAAGACTATCTACTACACCAAGGTCATTAAGACTATCTACTACACGAGGGTCATTAAGACTATCTACTACACGAGGGTCATTAAGACTATCTACTACACGAGGGTCATTACTAGGAATAAGGTAAAATTTACACGTATGTTAGCTAAAAAATAGAAAATCATTCCCCTTCTTTTCTGTAGGTACATTCATCAGACACCTTTTGGCACTCTTCTTGAACTGGTTCATGCTATGACTGGCCAGTCTGTTCCATTCCTTTATTGCATCAACAATATGAACAACACACTTCTCATACCAACAATAACTAAACCAACCAGGATGACTGAGACAAGTGCAACCATAATAGACCACATATGGACCAATATACTAGCCCCCCTTAAATCAGGAATAATCACAGACAGCACTACTGACCACTACCCAACCTTCCTCTTAACAAACATTAGTAAGCCACCACTCGAATACAACAAAGTTTCATTTAGACTCCATGACGAGGCCTCAATAAGGAATTTCACAGCAGACCTAGAGACTGTTGACTGGCTTACAGAATTCTCCAATGCCAATGGTATTGACGATTGGACAGACATTTTTCTTAACAAAATACTTAGACTATACAACAAACATTGTCCTATAAAAACGAAACAGATCACGAATAAACGGCTTGGTTGCCCATGGCTAACCAGCAGCATTCTGAAATCCATTGATAAGAAACACCAATATGAAGAGCAATATAGACAGGGCTTAATACACAAAGATATTCTTAAACAATATTCAACAGTTCTCACCAAATTAATAAAGAAAGCCAAACAACTGTACTACTCCAGCAGAGTCATTGGCCAGGCTTCAAACACCTTTCATTGTACAGCAATAAAGAAATGGAACAGACTGCCTGCACATGTCAAAGCCAGTCATAGCATGAACCAGTTCAAGAAGAGTGCCAAAAGGTGTCTGATGAATGTACCTACAGAAAAGAAGGGGAATGATTTTCTATTTTTTAGCTAACATATGTGTAAATTTTACCTTATTCCTAGTAATGGCCCTCGTATTGTAGATAGTCTTAATGACCCTCGTGTAGTAGATAGTATTTTTAGTATGATAATAAGATGTTATCTTCATTATAGAATAAGAAAATATTATAACCTTTATATTACAATAATAAGGTAAAATGACCCCAATGGAAATAAGTCACTCTGTCTGACTTTTTTGAGTTATCCCAGGTTCTCTACACATATGCTGCTATGTAGAATAATTCTATATAACTGTATTTGTGTATACCTGAATAAACTTACTTACTAAAGACCTGGAAAACACTTTCCCAGATTCTGGGGACCCACAAACTGAAAAAAACAAGAATATTGTTCTAACTAAACCTCATGAAACACCACTACATCCCACTGATACAGCTAACAAGATAAACGACTTCTTCTCAAACATAGGATCTAATCTCGCCAGTAAAATCCCACGTACCAACGCCCGTGCTGGGGACTACCTAGATGGGAATTTCCCAAATTCCTTCTATCTTGTACCAACTGAGCCCGGAAGTCACCGCGATCATAAAGTCACTGTTATGACCAAGGTCATAATGAGATTAATTTATGTATTATCCACTTAATATTATACTCGGGGTTTCTTTAATATTAGCTAAATTAAAGATTCCACTAGTAAATATTATCTGATTTAGGAATATACCCGGGTATGATGTATATATATATATATATATATATATATATATATGTGTTTATATATATATATATATATATATATATATATATATATATATACCTGGAGAGAGTTCCGGGGGTCAACGCCCCCGCGGCCCGGTCTGTGACCAGGCCTCCTGGTGGATCAGAGCCTGATCAACCAGGTTGTTGCTGCTGGCTGCACGCAAACCAACGTACGAGCCACAGCCCGGCTGGTCAGGAACCGACTTTAGGTGCTTGTCCAGTGCCAGCTTGAAGACTGCCAGGGGTCTGTTGGTAATCCCCCTTATGTATGCTGGGAAGCAGTTGAACAGTCTCGGGCCCCTGACACTTATTGTATGGTCTCTTAACGTGCTAGTGACACCCCTGCTTTTCATTGGGGGGATGTTGCATCGTCTGCCAAGTCTTTTGCTTTAGTAGTGAGTGATTTTCGTGTGCAAGTTCGGTACTAGTCCCTTTAGGATTTTCCAGGTGTATATAATCATGTATCTCTCCCACCTGCGTTCCAGGGAATACAGGTTTAGGAACCTCAAGCGCTCCCAGTAATTGAGGTGTTTTATCTCCGTTATGCACGCCGTGAAGGTTCTCTGTACATTTTCTAGGTCAGCAATTTCACCTGCCTTGAAAGGTGCTGTTAGTGTGCAGCAATATTCCAGCCTAGATAGAACAAGTGACCTGAAGAGTGTCATCATGGGCTTGGTCTCCCTAGTTTTGAAGGTTCTCATTATCCATCCTGTCATTTTTCTAGCAGATGCGATTGATACAATGTTATGGTCCTTGAAGGTGAGATCCTCCGACATGATCACTCCTAGGTCTTTGACGTTGGTGTTTCGCTCTATTTTGTGGCCAGAATTTGTTTTGTACTCTGATGAAGATTTAATTTCCTCGTGTTTACCATATCTGAGTAATTGAAATTTCTCATCGTTGAACTTCATATTGTTTTCTGCAGCCCACTGAAAGATTCGGTTGACGTCCGCCTGTAGCCTTGCAGTGTCTGCAATGGAAGACACTGTCATGCAGATTCGGGTGTCATCAGCAAAGGAAGACACGGTGCTGTGGCTGACATCCTTGTCTATGTCGGATATGAGGATGAGGAACAAGATGGGAGCGAGTACTGTGCCTTGTGGAACAGAGCTTTTCACCGTAGCTGCCTCGGACTTTACTCTGTTGACGACTACTCTCTGTGTTCTGTTAGTAAGGAAATTATAGATCCATCGACCGACTTTTCCTGTTATTCCTTTAGCACGCATTTTGTGCACTATTATGCCATGGTCACACTTGTCGAAGGCTTTTGCAAAGTCTGTATATATTACATCTGCATTCTTTTTATCTTCTAGTGCATTTAGGACCTTGTCGTAGTGATCCAATAGTTGAGACAGACAGGAGCGACCTGTTCTAAACTCATGTTGTCCTGGGTTGTGTAACTGATGGGTTTCTAGATGGGTGGTGATCTTGCTTCTTAGGACCCTTTCAAAGATTTTTATGATATGGGATGTTAGTGCTATCGGTCTGTAGTTCTTTGCTGTTGCTTTACTGCCCCCTTTGTGGAGTGGGGCTATGTCTGTTGTTTTTAGTAACTGTGGGACGACCCCCGTGTCCATGCTCCCTCTCCATAGGATGGAAAAGGCTCGTGATGGGGGCTTCTTGCAGCTCTTGATGAACACGGAGTTCCATGAGTCTGGCCCTGGGGCAGAGTGCATGAGCATGTCATTTATCGCCTGTTCGAAGTCATTTGGCGTCAGGATAACATCGGATAGGCTTGTGTTAACCAAATTTTGTGGCTCTCTCATAAAAAATTAATTTTGATCTTCGACTCTCAGTCTGGTTAGCGGCTTGCTAAAAATTGAGTCATATTGGGACTTGAGTAGCTCACTCATTTCCTTGCTGTCATCTGTGTAGGATCCATCTTGTTTAAGTAGGGGCCCAATACTGGATACATATATGTATATATATATATTTACATATTTTGAGTAATGTTAGGTGTTGTGATAGAAACACAGGCCTTATCTCTAGGCTTTATTGAACATAGAATCTTCATAGTACTTCTGCAACAACAAAATATAATGACTAGTACATCTAATAATGGCTTCTACAGGGATGGTGATGTCTTGCATATGTCAAGAGAAAAGTTATAACTACAGGCCACATATTTAAACTCACCATGTAATCTGCATCGCTGATAAATGGATAAAGTAGGAGAGAATCACACACCATGTGTTGGTGCCCATGACACACACCAAACTGTTGTTGTTGTTAAGGGCCCCTAGAGGTGGTGCAGTATTATCCTGCTGCTGCTCCCCACAGGACCAGTATCACTACAATCTCCCCCTTCTAAAATATCAGAGACAGTAATCTCCCAAACTGTTAGGTGGGCGACGTACACGTCCCGACCTTCGTAGCCCTTGAGCCTCTTCACCAGGTTCGATATTTTCCAGCGGGGTTTGATTAACTGCTGGAGCAGAATCCTCTATTTCCATAGGGGTAGTCTCAAGGGGCTTTCCAGGAGAAAACGAAGCATCTTTCACATCTATTGGTGTATCTTGAGATTCCACACTAATAGGGATTTCAACTGGGGCTAAATGTCTTGTAGATACTGTAGTCTCTTCACCATTTTGGTAGCGAATGTGGGCGTAATGTGGATTAGCTTGCAGGAGCTCTACCTCTTCCACTAAAGGATCCGTCTTGTTCATCCTACGGTGACTCTTCAGGAGAACGGGTCCAGGATGACATAACCAAGTGGGCACGGAGGCTCCCGTAGAGGAACGACGTGAATAGTTGAGGAGTCTTTCATGAGGGGTTGCATTAGTAGCTGTGCACAGCAGTGATCTAATAGAGTGAAGAGCATCAGGTAGGACAGTTTGCCAGTGTTGAACAGGTAGATTGCGCGACTTTAATGTCATTGTAACTGCCTTCCATATAGTACCATTGAACCGCTCCACTTGACCATTGCCTTGAGGGTTGTAGCTTGTTGTTCTGCTGCAGGCAATACCTTTGCTAGCCAAAAACTCCTGAAGTTCGTTACTCATGAACGAGGATCCCCTGTCTGAATGGATATAAGCTGGCATACCAAAAATAGAGAACAACTGTGAAAGACAACTAATAACAGTTGAAGCAGCCATATTTGCACAGGGGAATACAAAGGGAAACCTTGAATATTCATCTACTATGTTAAGGAAATACCTATCCTGATTTGTGCTTGGTAGAGGTCCTTTGAAATCTATATTCAATCTTTCGAAAGGCTGGGTGGATTTTATGAGATGAGTCTTCTCTGGCTGATGAAAGTTTGGCTTGCACTCTGCACATACTCTGCATGCTCTGATCACTTGTCGCACATCTTCCACTGAGTAGGGCATGTTCTTTGATTTGACAAAATGGTACAGGCGTGTAACTCCTGGGTGACACAAAGCCTTGTGGAGAGCTGAGAGTGATTGCAAATCATGACATGCTGCTCCACAGTGGGACCTAGAGAATGCATCAGGTGAGATGTTCTCTTGACCCGGTCGGTACAGAATATCAAAGTCATAACACGATAGTTCCATCCTCCAGCGTAATATCTTGTCATTCTTTATCCTACTTTTGTGCCTCTTGTCGAACATATACATCACGGACCGTTGGTCAGTCCTTATGGTGAAATGTCTACCAGTTAAATAATGCCTCCAGTGGCGAACTGCTTCTATGATGGCCTGGGCTTCCTTTTCTACAGCAGCATAACATTTCTCTGATCCTTGAAAAGTTCTCGAAAAGAAGGCTACTGGTCGTCCTGCCTGAGATAAGACTGCAGCAATGGCAATGTCAGATGCATCCGTTTCCACTTCGAATGGTAGGGACTCATCAATGGCTTGAACTACTGAGTTTTCAATGTCCTGTTTGAGAGTATGGAAAGCGGCTTCTGCTTCCTTTGTCACAGGAAATGTGGTAGCACTCAATGGGCGGACTTTACTTGAATAGTTGTAGATCCATTGTGAGTAATAAGCAAAGAGACCAAGAGTTCTTCGGAGTGACTTTTTGTCTTGAGGCATTGGAAGTTCCCGTAGAGGTCGTAGTCGTTCAGGGTCTGGGAATATTGAACCTCCTTCCACTACATAACCAAGGATGCTAAGCCTTTTAGTTGAAAAAGTGCACTTTTCCTCATTGTAACTGATATTTTTCTTCTTGGCGGCTTCCAAAAACTTATCAAGGTTTGCATCATGTTCCTCCTGGGTCTTGCCACAAATGGTAACATTATCTAAATACGCGTAGGTTCCCATGAGTTGCTCTTCCTGAATGAGTGAATCCATAATTCGTTGGAAGCAGGCTACCCCATTGGTGACTCCAAAAGGGACTCTGGTAAACTGATACAGGCCATCACTAGCCTGAAACGCTGTGTATGGTTTATCTTCATTCCTTATAGGGACTTGATGATAGGCACTCTGCAGATCAATTGTGCTAAACACGTAGTACTGAGCAATTTTGTTCACTGTATCGTCAATTCGAGGTAGAGGGTACCCATCAAGAAGTGTAAATTTGTTGATTGTCTCAGAGTAATCGATAGCCAGTCTCCGTTTCCTATAACCATCTTTAACAACAACAACCTGTGCACGCCAAGGGGAATCACTCGGTTCTATAATACCCTCCTTCAGCAGCCTCTGAGTTTCTTTCTCAATGAACATCCGATCCTCATAAGAATAGCGGCGTGACTTAGCTGATATAGGATGGCAATCCGCGGTAAGATTTGCAAACAGCTTTGGTGGGTCTACCCTTAAAGTGCTAAGTCCACAGACAACAAGAGGAGGCAGTTCACCTCCATATGTTAAGGTGACACTACCATGCAGCTTCTGAAAGTCCTGACCAAGGATAACATCAGAGCACAGTTGTAGCAGAATAGCTAAATGTACATCTTGATAAATGTACATCTTGATAATCCTTTCCATTAACTCTGAGATTTACCTTACAAAACCCTAAGGTCTGAATAGAGAGAGATGTTGATGCCATGGAAACGGTACTTGATGAGTGATGTACAGTCAAGGAGAGCCGTTTAACTAAGTCAAGGTTGATGAAACTCTCTGAGCTGCCACTATCAATAAGACCATCTACTTCTGTTCCTTTGATGAATACTTTCACAACTGCCTTTGACAGTGAATTTGGAGTAGCCGCAGAAGTCACTGTTGCTAGAGTCGCATGATCACTGGAATGTGTGGAGGCACTAGCTCTTGTTGATGCATTAGCACAACATACTTTAGCAAAGTGACCTTTCTTGTGGCATTTATGGCACATTGCTTCACGAGCAGGACACTTTGGACGTGGATGTCTTGAAAAACCACAAAAGAAACACACCGTACCTGCTGCTGTTGTCACTGAGGCAGGTTCCACAGTAACTTCATTGCAAGAGTCTTGGTCAGGAATTGCAGCACTTACCACTCGAGAAGGCTGAGTGGTACTGTATACTTCAGAATTCTTCTGGGCTGAATCTAGAGCTCTTGCCTGGTCAAAGGCAGCGGCTAAGTCGAGAGTTTTATTCTCCAATAAACGCTGCCTTATTATTGGTGATTGCAGGCCACTGATAAAAGCATCCCTGATGGACTCTTCACAATACTGAGCAGCTGTCACTGCTTGGAAGTGACAGTCCTTACCTAAAATTTTCAGTGCTTGAAAGTATTCCTCTAAGGACTCATCAATCTGCTGGCGGCGAGTTGCAAGGCGATAGCGTGCAAAGATTTCATTTGTAGGTTTAATATACTGAGACTTGAGGGTTTTGATAGCATCTTCGTAGGTATTACACTCAGAAATAGCCTCATATATCTTAGGTGACACAAAATTGATGAGCAGACTTAGTTTATCTAGATCTTCTTTAGGAAGGGCTCCCAAGAAGTTTTAGAAAGTCTTAAACCAGTGCTTCCATTCCTGAGCAGCCGTTGATAAGCTGGGGTCACAGTCTAGCCTCTCAGGTTTCAGTAAACGCTCCATGTTGTGATGTAGTCTAGCGCAGGATCACCACCAGGTAGCCCAGGATTCTATGTTCAATAAATTGTTGTGATAGAAACACAGGCCTTATCTCTAGGCTTTATTGAACATAGAATCCTCATAGTACTTCTGCAACAACAAAATATAATGACTAGTACATCTAATAATGGCTTCTACAGGGATGGTGATGTCTTGCATATGTCAAGAGAAAAGTTATAACTACAGGCCACATATTTAAACTCACCATGTAATCTGCATCGCTGATAAATGGATAAAGTAGGAGAGAATCACACACCATGTGTTGGTGCCCATGACACACACCAAACTGTTGTTGTTGTTAAGGGCCCCTAGAGGTGGTGCAGTATTATCCTGCTGCTGCTCCTCACAGGACCAGTATCACTACATTAGGTAGGTAGGTAACAGCTGGCTAAAAGTTGAAACAAGGTATGTCCTTGGAGGGTAGTTTAGCCTACTATTCCCTCTCCCCTTTGGCGAGTTGATGTCATGTATGGATTAACTGTGTTAATTCAGTTCCCTCTCTCTGCCGACTCAGTGTGCATTGACTGAGCTACCCTCCTAGTACTCCGCCTTATTCTCACTTCATTGTCCACATCGCTCCCGGGCCGTGCGGACAGGCTGCGCAGTAGCTCCTGATTCAACTGATTTCTGCGCAGTTTTCACAGACCACTACAAGTCACAAGATGGCGGACCGACGAGGCAGGAGAGTTAACACGATCTGTGTTGCATTCACACAAGGCTCCCTCAGTGTTTCTACAATGCACACATTAATGCCAAGCATTATACGAGACGTCTACGGCATCCCCAATGAAGAATTATATGGCATAGCTTTGAATGGGATGTCAAGGATATTTATAAAATTCGTGAATGCCGGCTTCTACAACAAGATTGTGGAAACTTTTCAAGAAAGGAGAATGGTAGTGAATTCGGGACGGTGCATGCAGCAACCAAGGGAGTGTGGAGAGAGGGCCCATACGAGGGGTTCCTGGAGGGCTCCTTCACCATCAAGATGACGCTCCACCAGTCGATTCCCTCTTATGTACGTCTGGAGAAATATAGGACCCAGGTGTTTGTTCATTACGCGGGCCGAAGGAAGACTTGCAGACTATGCAACTCTTTTGAGCATATGGCTGCACAGTGCCCCCGTCGACTGGTTGGCCACTCCTGGGACCATTCACCTGTGGGCCTACGGGCTGAGGCTTTCGTGACTGAGCCTGGTACCTCAGATGGGCAAGTTCCCAAGCTTTGGAGTGACAAGATGCAACAGGAGGACACGCAGTCTACGATGTGTGCCACCCTGTCTGTGGATGCATCGACCGTGCCCACACTTACAGTGGATCCTGTGGGGCCTGAGGTTTTGCCACAGAATAAGTTGCTGGAAGACGTGTTGCAGGACCTTCTAGATGGAACAGAACATAGTCCTGTTGTTTCGATGGCGTGTCGTGAGTTAACGACTGAGGAATCCCCTAACATGGAAATGCAGGATAAAACCACGTTCGTACGGACGCATGAGGTGGTGGTGGAGGTTCACCAGGAGGCTTCGTCTAGTGAGGAGATGCATGTGGATGGCAGCTCCCACAAACGTTTGGTGGGAGCGTCGGATATGGACGACATCTTGACACCAGGATAGTGCCCGGGGAGGAAATCGTGGGCGAAAGTGGCTGAGCTGCCTGTCACAGAAGGGAGAGTTTCAAGGTCCCAGCATAAGGGCAGAGTACAGGGGGAGGGGGGTCTCGAGAAGCCGAATGACACAGACGGGCAGTCTAATGTGCGAGTGGGAACAGGAAAGACCCAAAAACATAGAGGTAAACCACCTTTTTTGTAAATTCAAGTGTTACTATCAATGCCAATGGCTTAAGGACTGAAGTTAAAAAAGTGTGGATGGAGTGATTTTTGCGTCGTTACGATGTGGATGTATGTTTTATGCAAGAACATAATTATAAATTTGGTAGAGAGTTACGGTTGAAAGGCTACCGAATGTATGTGAGTAATTCTTTAAAATTAAAGGGTGGGGTGGCTATAGCGGTGAAGGAGTCCAGCCCTTGGAGCGTCTTGGGATGGGAGGAGGGGGGAGATGGAAGGGTGGTAAGGGTGGATGGGTATTGGGGTGGGGTTAGTTTGTTTTATCGGAGTTTATGTGGCAGTGGACAGTAACTCTAAAGTTAAAATAGACATTGTGAGGGAGGCTTTAACGTTTCACATCCGGGGTTTACCTTTAATTTCGGTCTTTGGTGGGGATTGGAGTTGCATTATCCGCCATGGGGATGTTGAGCCAAGGGGGGCGGGGTGCGTTCTACCTGTCCTAAGAAATCTGCTGGGGGATGTAGGGGTTTATGATGTAGTGGGGAGGGGTGGGTGGGGGGTGGAACATATGTTTGTGCGCAGAGGTTACGCGGCCCGACTGGATAGGATTTATGCAACACAAGGAATTCGAGTTGGGCGCGTGCAGACCCTTGATCTGGGGTTTTCCAATCACCGTGCAGTGCTAGTGGACTTGGACTGGGATGGAATTATCAAGGTTTATTCAGGGTATTGGAAACTGAATGGGCGGCTCTTGGAGGGGGAAGGGGATGGGTTCGCTTTTCAGGATTGGTGGAAAAATATCTGGGAAATGCGGAGGGCAGATGAATGTTTGTTGGAATGGTGGGAAACACGTGCCAAACCCGGAATAGTGTGTTATTATAAGAAGCGGGGAAAGGAGGAGGCAAGGTGGAGGTTTGGGCTACAAAACTATTTGGAGGGGCAGCTTAATGATTACTATGTGGAGGGTGGAAGTAGTAGGTATGACGACATTGAACATCTTCGTAGTCGACTTGCAGAAATTCACAATGAACGTTTTAATGTGGTTCGAGTCAGAGCAGGTATGGAAGAAGTGCTCTGGGGTGACAAACCTTCCGGTTGTGTCTTGCGCAAGTTCAGGATCAGACAACAGGCGACGTCCCTCTTGCAATTGGAAGTATGCATGGGTTTGGGTGGTTACCTGCCGGGTCAAGTACTCCTCACCACGGACAGCATGAGTTTTTATGCTGATCTATGGTTTGGGGAAAAGCTACGGCGGGGAGTAGGAGGGGTCCAGGCGGGTGGCCTGGTGGGGAGGGATTTCAGAAAAGTTATAAGTGACAGGGATAGAATGGTACTAGAAGGTAGAATTCGAGTGGAGGAGGTAGAGGAGGCGATTTTTAGTATGAGTAAAGGAAAGGCACCAGGTATAGATGGCATTTTGAATGATTTTTGTAGGGTGCATTGGGGAAGTATAAAGCATTGTTTTGTTGATGTATTGAATTGCATGCTCATGGAGGGGAGGTTAGGTATGTCGCAAAGTACGAGGGTAGTTGTGTTGGTGCCCAAAAAGGGAGGGGAGAGGGGTCTGAGTGCATATAGAGCTATATCTCTCATGTGCTCGGACTATAAAATCTTTGCAAAAGTTTTAGGAAATAGAATGAGGAAGGTTATGGGGTCGGTTATTCACGAGGGACAGCTAGGCATACCAGGTAGGAGCATGAGGGACGGACATGTACGTATTAGGGAATTTTTGGAGGAATGTCAACGGGGGGGGGGGTGTCCTCGGACTTGACTGGCAAAATGCTTACGACTGTGTTGACAGAGATTTATTGAGGCTTATTTTATTGAAGCAGGGTTTTGGAGAGGAGATTGTAAGATGGGTTGATACCTTGTATGTCTCGGCTATGATATGCGTACAGGTAAACGGTAAATTGGGGCAGCCAGTCTGTATGGAAAGGGGTTTGAGGCAAGGGTGCCCCCTCTCCCAGCTGCTTTTGGCTTGTATGCAAAACCCCTTTTATGAGCTGGTGGATGGTGGTTTGAGGCGTGGGACGCGGAGCAGTGACCATGCAGCGCGTGTGGTTGGGTACGTAGATGATACCATGATTTTGTTAAAAGGGGAGAAGGATTTGCGGATCGTGGGATGGATTGTTGAGTTTTTTGGGACAGAGTCTGGCATGCGCGTCAATAAAGCAAAATCGAAATTATTGGAGGTGGGAACATGGGTGGGGGGGGGGTTGGGCGAAAAGTATGAGTGGTCAGTCGTGGTGCAACTTAGAATATGTGGTATCGTGTACATGGCAGATGAGCGGGAGGGCCGAAGGGTGAACTCAGAATTGGTGGTTAATAAGGCTTTAGATCGACTTCGGGGGCTAAGAGCTGGGGATGTATCTTTGCAGCAGAGGACAGTAGTGGTTAATACACTTGTTTATAGTAAAGTATGGGGTGTGGCTGAGGTGTACCCTTTAAGAGATGTGGATATTCAGGAACTGCAGAGAAGGGTCTTACGTTATGTTTGGGGTTTCGGGAGGGCTTGGTTAAGCCGGGAGGTTGTCATGACCCATGTTCGTCGTGGGGGTTTAGGTCTCCTGACTTTGGGGCCACGGGTGAAGGCCCTCTATGTTAAGCATCAGTTCCTCAGGGCGGGCGGTGAGAAGGGCATCCGGGTGGGTCGGGTAATGATCGACATGTGTAAATGGTGGAGCGGCAGGGAATTAATCGAGTGTGAGGACATGCTACGTTTGTTATTAAAGTTGAGAAATGCGCAACGGATTCGGGTGGGGCAAATGGTCAGCATATGTTGTCGTAGGGAAATTGTACAGGGATTGTCTGTTTTTCCGCTGTATAATTGGGGGGAAATATGGGACGGATTTTATAAACTTAAGTTGGCACCATGGGTTCGTGAATTGGTGTACAGATTTGTCATGGGGATTTTAGCATCAAAATCGGTCTTAAATAGGATGGGTTTGGTAAGGGAGGCGGATTGCTTGCGTTGCGGTCTCGAAGAAACAGCTTTTCATGCAGTCTACTTTTGTGATACCTTGGACAAAGTTCGTTCGTGGTTGGGGCGAGTTTTTTATTTTCTTAGTGGGGGAACTATCTCAACCTTACGAGCCTTAACATTAGACGTTAGCGGAGTATCAAGTGAGGTACGAAGAGCAATAATGTACGTGGTGGCTGATTTCCTCTATATCTCGTGGGGTATGCGGGAAACCGGGGGATCAGTTAGGATCAGGGCAATTGCGGCAGGTATCTACAGAACGTATTGCAGAAATAAACTCATATATGGTAGAAGTTGGGATAATAGTTTTCCTGCAAACTATCGAAGTCTTACTGTTCAAAGGTTGCTGCAACTGGGGGTGGGGTAAGGCAACGGGGGGCTGGACTCCCCCCGTGGTAGCACCAAACGGTGGGTTCGGGACTTCAGGGTAGAGGGCGGGTTTTGGGGAGTGACGTGTATGTATTATGAATGGTTCCGTGCGTCTGTGTGTGTATGGTTGTGGCGTTGTGTGGAACTGAGATCTTGGATTAATCCTAATATGGTCATGCATCTTGATAATACAGATAAAAAGCAATATTTCAGTATATGTTCCAGCCTCTGCAAGGCTGAACCGGTTCCCGACTATGGCCGGGGCTTGGTGAAGTATGTTGGGTCTTTCCTGGGATTCCCGTATGGTTTTGTTTAGTCATCTGTAAGCGGAAGCCTCGCTGATATCACCGCTAAAAGTACACGTCATACTGGCCTTTAAGGGGAATGTTCATAAGCAGACCTTTGGTGATGGTTGTAAACTTTTGATGAAGGTCAAAAAGTTTCATTGGCCTAAGATTGTTCGAATATGTAATAGAGGTCATCGCTGTAAGGGGAGGGGGGGGAGTTAAGATGTATAATGTCCTATATTGTAATCTTTGGACATGTAAGTTCCTTGGGCAGCAGCTTTTGTGGGATATATTGTTCTGTCACCCAGTGTAAGGCTGTGTAAGGCTGGAGATGATGTCCTGGTAGTCAGTAAATGGGGGGCTGATAGTGCTGTCCTGGGAGACAGTAATGGGGAAGCTGGAGGTGCTGTCCTGGGAGACAGTAATGGTGAAGCTGGAGGTGCTGTCCTGGGAGACAGTAATGGTGAAGCTGGAGATGCTGTCCTGGGAGACAGTAATGGGGAAGCTGGAGATGCTGTCCTGGGAGACAGTAATGGTGAAGCTGGAGATTTTGTCCAGGTAGTCGGGAATTATACGCAGGAAGGAATACATATGAATGACCGCATAGGGGACAGGAGCCATAGTAGGGAAACAAGTGTAGTCAAAGATAAGATGAAACCAATATTGCAAACTAGAAATACCGCAGGAAATAGCAAACAAGAGGACTCCACTAGCAATAGTGAGGATATATTACCAAAAACAAATGGTGGGAGCTCCATTGTTGGTGCTAGGGAGGATAGAAGTAAGACAGGGAAACATGCACCAACAGGGAATACAGTCACAGAAACCCAAGGCAAACGGAAACCAAGCCTGTGCACATACTATGCACTCGGTATCTGCTGGCATGGGAAATCTGGAAAAAACAGATGGGACGTGCAACTATGACCACCCTAGGAAATGCCATGCCCATATGACAACAGGAAAATGCAAACTCCCTTCCTGTAAGCTTTTTCACCCTGAACTGTGTACCTCTTCAGTACAGGAAAGACTGTGCTATAACTTAAATTGCCAGGCATACCATCTAAAGGGGACAAAAAGATACAAAACATCCAGGCCATGGGAAAACCTGGGTAGCCACAGCCACTCAAGAGGGAGAGGTTTTTTAGTGCCAGGAAGGAAAAAAAACTGGCAGGAAATGGCAGAAATCGTACACCAAATCCAGTCATTCCTGGAGTGGAACCACAGTCGATGGCCTCCACTCCAAACCAACAGATACAGATACTAATGCCGGAAAAAAAATCCCCCCCCAGTACCAACAATACCACCAGTCCGATAACATTCTTCTTTGCAAATATACAGGGTCTAAAGCCAGCAACAAACAACAAAATACCTTTCATCCGTGGACTGCTTGCAGAGGCAAAGGCAATGTTCGCGGCTTTCACTGAGACCCACATAAAGGATCACTTGGACAACGAAATATGGATCCCAGGTTACAACCTATACAGATGTGACAGAGTGAACAGGCAAAAGGGGGGGGGTTGGCCTGTACATTGCAGAGTCACTTGTTTGCACAGAACTGCTAAATGCCTCAAATGATGTAGTGGAAGTTTTAGCAGTAAAGGTCGAGAACCAAAACCTAGTCATTGTGATAGTCTACAAGCCTCCGGATGCAACATCCCAGCAATTCCAGGAACAGCTGTTAAAAATTGACCACTGTCTGGAAAACCTTCCAGCTCCTGCACCCAACATCTTGCTCCTGGGGGATTTCAACTTAAGGCACCTAAAATGGAGGAATATAGCAAATAATATTGTTGCAGTAATAACACCAGGAGGCAGCTCTGATGAAAACTCACACTCCCGCGAGCTTTTAAATCTCTGCACAAAATTCAATTTAAACCAGCAAATAATAGAGCCTACTAGACTGGAGAATACACTAGACCTCATCTTCACTAACAATGATGATCTGATAAGAAATATCACCATATCAAAAACAATATACTCAGATCACAACATAATTGAGGTTCAGTCATGTATGCGCGGAGCCCCAGACCGACATAATGAGATTAGTCACGAGGGAGCATTCACCAAATTCAACTTCAATAACAAAAACATAAAGTGGGACCAAGTAAACCAAGTCCTAACCGATATAAGCTGGGAAGATATACTAAGCAACACAGACCCCAACTTATGCCTAGAACAGATTAACTCGGTAGCACTCGATGTATGCACAAGGCTTATTCCTCTAAGAAAAAGGAGGAGTAGATGTAAAACAGAAAGAGACAGGCGCTCCCTTTACAGGCGACGGAAAAGAATAACAGAGCGGCTAAAAGAGGTCAATATATCTGAAATGCGTAGGGAGACACTGGTCAGAGAAATAGCAAGCATCGAACTTAAGCTAAAAGAATCCTTTAGGAGTCAGGAATCGCGGGAAGAACTAAAAGCCATAAATGAAATCGAAAGAAACCCAAAGTATTTCTTCTCCTATGCCAAATCAAAATCGAGAACAACGTCCAGTATTGGGCCCCTACTTAAACAAGATGGGTCCTACACAGATGACAACAAGGAAATGAGTGAGCTACTCAAGTCCCAATATGACTCAGGTTTTAGCAAGCCGCTAACCAGACTGAGAGTCGAAGATCAAAATGAATTTTTTATGAGAGAGCCACAAAATTTGATTAACACAAGCCTATCCGATGTTATCCTGACGCCAAATGACTTCGAACAGGCGATAAATGACATGCCCATGCACTCTGCCCCAGGGCCAGACTCATGGAACTCTGTGTTCATCAAGAACTGCAAGAAGCCCCTATCACGAGCCTTTTCCATCCTATGGAGAGGGAGCATGGACACGGGGGTCGTCCCACAGTTACTAAAAACAACAGACATAGCCCCACTCCACAAAGGGGGCAGTAAAGCAACAGCAAAGAACTACAGACCAATAGCACTAACATCCCATATCATAAAAATCTTTGAAAGGGTCCTAAGAAGCAAGATCACCACGCATCTAGAAACCCATCAGTTACACAACCCAGGGCAACATGGGTTTAGAACAGGTCGCTCCTGTCTGTCTCAACTATTGGACCACTACGACAAGGTCCTAAATGCACTAGAAGACAAAAAGAATGCAGATGTAATATATACAGACTTTGCAAAAGCCTTCGACAAGTGTGACCATGGCGTAATAGCGCACAAAATGCGTGCTAAAGGAATAACAGGAAAAGTCGGTCGATGGATCTATAATTTCCTCACTAACAGAACACAGAGAGTAGTCGTCAACAGAGTAAAGTCCGAGGCAGCTACGGTGAAAAGCTCTGTTCCACAAGGCACAGTACTCGCTCCCATCTTGTTCCTCATCCTTATATCCGACATAGACAAGGATGTCAGCCACAGCACCGTGTCTTCCTTTGCAGATGACACCCGAATCTGCATGACAGTGTCTTCCATTGCAGACACTGCAAAGCTCCAGGCAGACATCAACCAAATCTTTCAGTGGGCTGCAGAAAACAATATGAAGTTCAACGATGAGAAATTTCAATTACTCAGATATGGTAAACATGAGGAAATTAAATCTTCATCAGAGTACAAAACAAATTCTGGCCACAAAATAGAGCGAAACACCAACGTCAAAGACCTGGGAGTGATCATGTCGGAGGATCTCACCTTCAAGGACCATAACACTGTATCAATCGCATCTGCTAGAAAAATGACAGGATGGATAATGAGAACCTTCAAAACTAGGGAGGCCAAGCCCATGATGACACTCTTCAGGTCACTTGTTCTATCTAGGCTGGAATATTGCTGCACACTAACAGCACCTTTCAAGGCAGGTGAAATTGCCGACCTAGAAAATGTACAGAGAACTTTCACGGCGCGCATAACGGAGATAAAACACCTCAATTATTGGGAGCGCTTGAGGTTCCTAAACCTGTATTCCCTGGAACGCAGGAGGGAGAGATACATGATTATATACACCTGGAAAATCCTAGAGGGACTAGTACCGAACTTGCACACGAAAATCACCCACTACGAAAGCAAAAGACTTGGCAGACGATGCACCATCCCCCCAATGAAAAGCAGGGGTGTCACTAGCACGTTAAGAGACCATACAATAAGTGTCAGGGGCCCGAGACTGTTCAACTGCCTCCCAGCACACATAAGGGGGATTACCAACAGACCCCTGGCAGTCTTCAAGCTGGCACTGGACAAGCACCTAAAGTCAGTTCCGGATCAGCCGGGCTGTGGCTCGTATGTTGGTTTGCGTGCAGCCAGCAGCAACAGCCTGGTTGATCAGGCTCTGATCCACCAGGAGGCCTGGTCTCAGACCGGGCCGCGGGGGCGTTGACCCCCGGAACTCTCTCCAGGTAAACTCCAGGTATGGTGCACATAGTCAGTTGATGTTCAATTAAGCACCTTTACTAATATCACTGTATACAAGCAAGGTATATTTTTTTTTTGTGGGTTTATAATTAGTTTGAGAAACTAAATATGGGGTTGGTCGGGGTATTAGGTGTCTTAGTGTTTCCTCATATGTAATCATACATGCTAGGTCTGTAAAAGTCTTATGTTAATTATTAAAGGCTTCTTGTATATTTTGATTCCTTTTTCAATACATGCAAAACCAAAAATAAAGAACACCAGGTTTCAATTTCAAGAGTCATGTAGGTTTCTGATAGTTATTTTATATAACCATAGTACTAGTGAGTGTGTAATGTATTAGTGTCTATGATATTGTTTTTGTATATCAAAAATTTATATATCCATAGTACCATTGAATGCGCAATGCATTAGTTTATGATATTCTTTTGTATATAAAATTTCATACACAATATGAATAAGACTGTCAAGTTTGTTTATATATTTATTTGGTGTTTAAGGTATGTTCCGATAGTTAGATAAGATAAGATTTCGTTCGGATTTTTAACCCCGGAGGGTTAGCCACCCAGGATAACCCAAGAAAGTCAGTGCGTCATCGAGGACTGTCTAACTTATTTCCATCGGGGTCCTTAATCTTGTCCCCCAGGATGCGACCCACACCAGTCGACTAACACCCAGGTACCTATTTGCTGCTAGGTGAACAGGACAACAGGTGTAAGGAAACGTGTCGAATGTTTCCACCCGCCGGGAATCGAACCCGGGCCCTCCGTGTGTGAAGCGGGAGCTTTAGCCACCAGGCCACTGTTTAGTTATATATATTGTTGTCTTACATAGTTTTCACCGTTCTTGTTTTAAAATCAGTTATGTATAACATACATGTATACTGTGTTTTTTAAATAAAATATAAAAAAAAATATTCTCACTTGGATAGAGAATTGTGTTATAGAAACTGCTGAACCAGCTTGTGGTTTATTGTGAAGTGAAGTCTGCCGACAATTATATACTGTTATCTTCAGGTTACGATGTGACGACCAGTGTCAAGCTTAGCACCCATATCCAGCATATAGCCAAAAAAGTATCCAAAACGGTTGGGATCCTCTCCAAGATACGATACTACGTGCCGCAAAATGCCCTTCTCACACTATACCACTCACTTATTTATCCATACCTCACCTATGCTATTTGTGCTTGGGGATCAGCTGCAGCAACACACCTAAAGCCAATAATAACCCAACAAAAAGCTGCAGTAAGAATAATCACTAAATCCCATCCCTGGCAGCACACCCCCCCACTCTTCAAAGATCTAAACTTACTCCCAGTTCAGTACATCCACACTTACTACTGTGCAATCTATATCTACAGGGCCTTAAACTCTAATATCAACCTTGACCTAAAACGCTTTCTTGATAGTTGTGACAGAACCCACAGGCATAACACCAGACACAAACATCTCTACGACATTCCCCGTGTCCGACTAAACCTTTACAAAAATTCAATGTATGTCAAAGGCCCTAAAATCTGGAATACCCTACCTGAGAACTCTGGAACTGCAGACACATTCATCACCTTCAAAACTACCATTAGAAAACATCTTATCTCCCTGATACACCCCGTCAACTAACTTCACGAATACCACCTGGTGGTTCACACTTACACTCGCTCACTCATTTGACCATAAACAGAAATATTAATCTCAGTCTTAAAATAATGAATCCTGTGATACTCCAATACTGAAACTATGTACTGTGCCAAAACAAAAGCATTCACATTGCTAAACTCACAAACTAGTATTTAGTCACTTAGCCATAATACCAACTTACCTCATAATTTGTAATATTTTACAATTAAGAATAAAACTAAGTATGCCCGAAATGCCTAGCCATGCTAAGCGTTCTAGTGGTACACTCTGTAATCACAATTTTACTACATGTAAACCAAACAATAACCAAATTTCTGTAAACTCAGCATTGTAATCCTTATAGAGAATAAACTTTGAATTGAATTGAATTGAATATTTCTTATGCCAGGGAGTTACTCAGTGAAAGTGTTAATTCTCAATATATGTACTTGCACACAAGTAATGTTACTATTGAGGAAGCAGTAATATTCCTCTGATCATTATCAAGTGTAGTGACCATATTGACAGTCTCCAGAGGGAGTCTATGATGTACGTTCTATTTAAGAGTTTCCTTGTGTGAAGGAAAGTTTCTGACCAAAGTGATATTTAATAGATATTTGTGAATATCTAAAGTATTTAAGCTTTTAAATAAAAAGAGACTAGGAAAAAACTGAGTAACTATTATTTGTGCCTTACATTTCTAAGTTTGGAAGTATCTTCTCATTCTATGAAGTGTATTGTTACGGAGTGCACTAACCTGGCTAAAGATTAAGATTCGAACCGTAACAGTCACTTAAAAATAACTCGGGGAATCTGTCTCATGTCCCACCATTATTGTACAAGCAAGCGGCCCATGTCCTCTCGCATGCTATTACATTACTTTTTAACAAGTCACTAGAAACTAGTACTTTCCCGACACTACTCAAGATGGCAAGGGTTACACCAGTACATAAAGGTGGTGACCCTACAGACTTAAACAACTATAGGCCAATATCAAACTTACCATTGATATCCAAAATCTTCGAGAAACTCGTGCACAGGAGACTATATTCATTTATAACGTCACAAAACATACTCAACCCCTGCCAATTTGGATTCAGGAAAAATAAAAGCACTAATGATTAAATTATAAAAATGCTAGACCTGCTTTACACAGCATTGGAAAATAAGGAATATCCGCTAGGAATTTTTATTGACCTAAGAAAAGCGTTTGACACAGTAGACCACGACATCCTACTCCACAAACTTGACCACTACGGTATAAGAGGCCATGCGCTTGCATATTTTAAATCCTACCTTTCTAATAGGTATCAGTATGTCACCATTAAAGACACAGCCTCATCAATACGGCCACTTGATACTGGTGTTCCGCAGGGAAGTGTCCTTGGACCCCTGCTCTTCCTAATTTACATCAATGATCTTCCAAACATATCCCAACACCTGAAACCCATTCTCTTTGCTGACGACACGACTTGTGTCATCTCCCACCCTAATCTTGCCACCCTCAACACCATTGTTAACGAGGAGCTGCTCAAAATATCGACTTGGATGACAGCCAATAAACTTACACTTAACACTGGCAAAACCTACTACATTATGTTTGGTAGCAGAGCAGGTGTTGCGCAACTTAACATTAAGATCGACAACACTCTAATTGCCAGACATAATGAGGGCAAATTCCTTGGCCTATACCTCGACAACAACCTAAATTTCAGCACCCATATCCAACACATAACCAAAAAAGTATCCAAAACGGTGGGGATCCTCTCCAAGATACGATACTACGTGCCGCAAACTGCCCTTCTCACACTATACCAATCATTTATATATCCATACCTCACCTATGCTATCTGTGCTTGGGGTTCAACTGCAGCAACACACCTAAAGCCAATAATAACCCAACATAAAACCGCAGTAAGAATAATCACTAAATCCCATTCCTGGCAACACCCCCCAACTCTTCATAGATTTAAACTCACTCCCTGTTCAGAACATCCACATTTACTACTGTGCAGTCTATATCTACAGGACCTTAAATTCCAATATTAACCTTGACCTAAAATACTTTCTTAATAGTTGTGACAGGATTCACAGGCATAACACCAGACACAAACATCTCTATGACATTCCCCGTGTTCGACTAAACCTTTACAAAAATTCAATGTATTTCAAAGGACCTAAAATCTGGAACACCCTACCTGAAAACTCTAGAACTGCAGACACATTCATCACTTTCAAAACTACAGTTAGAAAACATCTTATCTCCCTGATCCACCCCAACAACTAACTACATGATAACCACCTGGTGGTTCACAGTTACACTCACTCACCCACTGACTATAAACACAGAAATACTAATCTTAATCTTAAAATAATAAATCCTAACTAGTCATAAGTTTGCCTATGATACTCCAATGTAGACACCTTGTATTGTGCCAAAACAAAAGCATTCACATTGCTAAGCTCACAAATTATGATGTAGTCACTTAGCCTTAATACCATAATCTGTAAGGATTTAATGTTAAGAATTAATCTAAGTCTGCTCGAAATGCCTAGCCATGCTAGGTGTCCTAGTGGCCCCGTCTGTAATTAGTATTTTATAACATGTAAACCACACAACACCCAAAACCTGTAAACCCCACATAGTAACCCTTATAGAGAACAATAAAAGGTGTTTGAAGCCTGGCCACTGACTGTGGCTACTACAATGTTGTGCTCTCCCCCCCCTAGTACTATGATTGTTTTGGTTCCCATTATTATAATTATTATTATAATAAAAGAGAAGCGCTAAGCCACAAGGGCTATACAGCTTTTTTGATTCCCAACCTTGACAAAATTGACAGCAAGCTATTCTGGACACTGTTTGTGAGCAATTTTATAAACTTGATTTAGCTTCAGTTGTTTTACTCTGTCTTCAGCATTCAGCATATCCAACTGCTGTAATTCATCCTGGCCTACATGTGCTCCTTGTCCCAGCCCCAGGATGAATCTCGCAGTCTATCTTCCAGTTTTTTTTTTGTCAAGGCAGAGTACCATGAAGAGCAAGCGTAATCCATATGGCATTGTATAAGGGCTAGACAGAGTCCTGCGAGCCTCAGTAGGTAGACACTGTGCTTGTCTGTAGAGTAACTTCAGTCTGGCATTCGCTTTCTTTACTACACTGTTCCCTATCAATTCTCTTGACATACATGGGTCAAAGAGTCATTGGACGTGTTTCTTTCCACATGTTGTCTATGTTCCCCATCAGTAAAATGGGTACCTGGGTGTTAGTCGACTGGTGTGGGTCGCATCCTGGGACACTGACCTAATTTGCCCGACATGCGGAGCATAACAAGGGACATTCTATATAGTAGCATGTCATTGTTGTCAGCTAGGACTGTATACCTTGTACATGTAGTAAATAAAGATATTATTTATTATTATTATTATTTTGTTTGTATTATTAACCTGGAAGGATAGTGACCCAGGTTAACAACCTGGAAGGTTAATAACCCAGGTTAACAACCTGGAAGGTTAATAACCCAGGTTAACAACCTGGAAGGTTAATGTGGAAAATACTGTATATATTTTCCGGAAATACAGTATTTTATATGTAAATTGATGGCCGATATTGTAGGTAATAAAAATTAATTTGCAAATAAAGAACCAGCGATGGGTGAGCGTCGCTGGGGAGAGACGCCATAGTTTTTGAATATGATACAAGCACGTTAGTGTAATGTGCATAATTTTCGTCGCTCTAGGGGTTATATTGGGCTCAAAATCTCTCAAACAGGAGCCGAAATTGTTGGAGTTGCAGTCCTGCATAACGTGAGAAATCAGGCGACTGGACAAGACTCCGTAATTAGATGGAAACAGGATATTACCCCAGCTAAGTCATGTCTGCATATTTATGTTGAAATTCTGGCCAGTATTTTCTTCATAAATTTAGGCAAGGGGGTTGGTAAGATACACAGTAATCTCCAGACAAATTGGTGAGTGTTATGATTATAAATTCTCCTTTTGTTACATAAATGTGTATATGTAATCATTTATTAATTTTAACATAGAGTCCACATATTTATATTAATGTTTACCAGAATTCCTGGTATGGTTTGTTTGCAATCGTGTCATTACGATTTCGTGAGTCACCTTATGCTAAATTTGTAAATGATGTATCATGGTTTAAAGGACCGAGCTGGTTGATAAATAAAGCTAATTGGCCTGTACAAAAGGCGTATATTGCTCCTGTTGAAATTACTGTGACCACCGCTCCAATAGTTTGTCCTTCCTTAGCCATTGATATAAATAGGTATTCTTCTTTACCCAAACTAATCAATGTAACTAAGTTGGTGTTTAAATTTCTGAACAAGATGAATATTTCATTTAAGTTTTCACATCCTCTTGAATATTGGATAAAGAGGGTACAGGAGGAAATCTATGGAAATGAGATTAAATTGATGATGGAAAGAAAAATTGTGAAAGGTTCCATAATAGAGAAATTGGGGCTGTATTTAGAGAACAATGTAATTAGGTGCAGAGGTAGGTTACAAAATGCTGAATTGGGTGATTATGCTGAACACCCTATCTTACTGCCCAAAACTCATCATCTAACAAATTTAATTGTTTTAAATGCCCATAAAAATGTAATGCATGGTGGGGTACAAGATACCTTAAATTGTATTAGGGAAACTTTCTGGATTCCACAAGGATGGCAAAGTGTAAAAAGGGTGATTAAATCTTGTGTAATATGTCGCCGTGTGGATGCCAGATCCTATATGTACCCAAGTCCTCCACCATTGCCAAATAAGCAATCTGAGTCATTTAGCAATGACCTCTGCCCGGCCGCAGTGTGGAAAATAATTTCCCATAATTATTCTGTGTAAATAAACCTGATTAATACATTACTATTGCTCTAAAGTGTATTTTAAAGAAGTGAACCGACAGGGAAGCTCTGCGCCTGCGCTGACGAGCAGGGGAGGAGACGCCATTGTTTTTTTGAATATGATACAAGCACGTTAGTGTAATGTGCATAATTTTCGTCGCTCTAGGGGCTATATTGGGCTCAAAATCTCTCAAACAGGAGCCGAAATTGTTGGAGTTGCAGTCCTGCATAATGGGAGAAATCAGACGACTGGACAGGACTCCACAATTAGATGGAAACAGGATATAACCCCAGCTAAGTTGTCTATTTGTGTTTAAATTCTGGCCAGTATTTCCTTCATAAATTTAGGCAAGGGGGTTGGTAAGATACACAGTAATCTCCGGACAAATTGGTGAGTGTTATGATTATAAATTCTCCTTCTGTCACATAAATGTGTATATGTAATCATTTATTAATTTTAACATACAGTCCACATATTTATATTAATGTTTACCATAATTCCTGGTAATGTATATTTCATTTGAAATTAATATAGATCAAGAGTGACTTGTGGATGTGACAGTAATAAGCATCGAAGTGAGACATTTTTTGTGACTTAAGTGTCCTAAAATTCCTACTTGTCTCTGTAACTGATAAAAAATAATTACCTTTGTTACCATTTACTGGTATGTATCTTATGAGTTACATCCAGGTAAATTTAAATTTTCACAATAACAAACACTTCAGACATGATAACAAACACACTTCAGACATGATAACACACTTCAGACATGATAACAAACACACTTCAGACATGATAACACACTTCAGACATGATAACACACTTCAGACATGATAACACACTTCAGACATGATAACAAACACACTTCAGACATGATAACACACTTCAGACATGATAACAAACACACTTCAGACATGATAACAAACACACTTCAGACATGATAACACACTTCAGACATGATAACAAACACACTTCAGACATGATAACACACTTCAGACATGATAACAAACACACTTCAGACATGATAACACACTTCAGACATGATAACAAACACACTTCAGACATGATAACAAACACACTTCAGACATGATAACACACTTCAGACATGATAACACACTTCAGACATGATAACACACTTCAGACATGATAACACTTCAGACATGATAACAAACACACTTCAGACATGATAACACACTTCAGACATGATAACACACTTCAGACATGATAACAAACACACTTCAGACATGATAACACACTTCAGACATGATAACAAACACACTTCAGAAATGATAACAAACACACTTCAGACATGATAACACACTTCAGAAATGATAACAAACACACTTCAGACATGATAACACACTTCAGACATGATAAGAAACACACTTCAGACATGATAACACACTTCAGACATGATAACAAACACACTTCAGACATGATAACAAACACACTTCAGACATGATAACACACTTCAGACATGATAACAAACACACTTCAGACATGATAACAAACACACTTCAGACATGATAACACACTTCAGACATGATAACAAACACACTTCAGACATGATAACAAACACACTTCAGACATGATAAGAAACACACTTCAGACATGATAACACACTTCAGACATGATAACAAACACACTTCAGACATGATAACACACTTCAGACATGATAACAAACACACTTCAGACATGATAACACACTTCAGACATGATAACAAACACATTTCAGACATGATAACAAACACACTTCAGATATGATAACAAACACACTTCAGACATGATAACAAACACACTTCAGACATGATAACACACTTCAGACATGATAACACACTTCAGACATGATAACAAACACTTCAGACATGATAACAAACATTTCAGACATGATAACAAACACACTTCAGACATGATAACAAACACACTTCAGACATGATAACACACTTCAGACATGATAACAAACACACTTCAGACATGATAACAAACACTTCAGACATGATAACAAACACACTTCAGACATGATAACAAACACTTCAGACATGATAACAAACACTTCAGACATGATAACAAACACACTTCAGACATGATAACAAACACTTCAGACATGATAACAAACACTTCAGACATGATAACAAACACTTCAGACATGATAACAAACACTTCAGACATGATAACAAACACTTCAGACATGATAACAAACACTTCAGACATGATAACAAACACTTCAGACATGATAACAAACACTTCAGTGGCTTAAGCCACAGCTGATGATTATCGTCAATATTTTCCAGTATTCCTCCCAAATTTCAAGAGAATTTTTGAGTGTTATCAATAAATTTCTTCACTTAGGTTAAATTAAGTTTATTTAGGCTGGACTAGTATATTCTGTTAACAATTATAACTTAACTCAGCGTCTATAACTGCTATAATTCATAAAAATGATAAAGATTTAAACAGCGTGAACAGAAAATGGGAAGCCAGTACACCACAGTCACACTTACGACTGTTACAGTCACACATCTGTGTCACACACCTGATTGTCACAGTCAAACACCTGTCACAATCACACATTTGACCATCACAGTCACACAACTGACTGTTACACATCTGTAACACACCCATCACAGTCACACATGTGACTGTCACAGTCATGCACCTGACTGTCACAGTCATGCACCTGACTGTCACAGTCATGCACCTGACTGTCACAGTCATGCACCTGACTCCTCACAGTGACACATCTGTGAAATACTGACTATGATCAGCCTATTCTTTTTGCTTCAAGGTTAGGTCTCTCCGTGAGTCCTTAGAGAGGGAGCAGAGACACTGTGCCACTACCAACAATTTTCAACATATCCATTGAAACTGGGCAACTACCTGAGGTATGGAAGACGGCAAATGTAGTCCCCAATTTTATGAAAGGAGACAGACACAAGGCATTAAACTATAGACCAATGTCACTGACGTGTGTAGTATGCAAAGTCATGGAGTATGCTGAGGTCAATGGTCACCTGTGATCATACCTGTCCTAAGCTCTGGGAGTTAGCGTAGGGTGTTACCAAGCACCATGGCTTCTTGTAGTGTTTTAAAATCTCAGGTTAAAGTGTTGAAGGAGGTTCTACTTCTTCAGGAGGAAAATAGGAAGCTGAAGCTTCGCCTTGATGAGTTTGGGAGCGAGTGTGAGAAGGATTTAGCTGGTAAAGAGGAAATGGTCACTAGCAGTGATAGTGGCAGCCGCTTTAAGTGGCAAGTGGTTCACAGTTCAGGAAGAAGGAAGATGAGGAGGGTTAACAGAGAAGATGTGAAGGTAGGAAATCGATTCTCTGTTCTCCAGGACGAGTGCACTTCAGTGGTTAGTGAGGTTGAAGGTACCACTGATTCCTCTGCTAATCAAGGTAAGAATATTTTAATAGGAGATTCTCAGGTAAGATATATGGACCATGCTTTTTGTAACAGAGACAGAAAGGTCAGACAGAGAGTGTGCATTCCAGGAGCTGGTGTTGGTGACATAGTCAGCAGGTTGGATAATATTATGTCAGGTAATGAGAACAAGCCTATTATCTGTCTTGGTGCTGGGGGTAATGACATTGGGAAGGGCAGGAGACAGTAGCTGCTGGATAAGTACAGGTCAGCCATAGAAGTAGTTAGGTCTAAGGGAGGGATCCCAGTCATATGTAGCATCTTGCCTAGAAAGGGAGTGGGCAATAAATGGATGTCTAGGGCAATTGGTATAAATTGCTGGCTAGAAAGGTATTGCAATGAACTTCAATCCCATTCATTCATAACTGTAACTGGGACCTATTCTTTGGCGAACGAGATATGTATGCAAGGGATGGGGTTCATCTCTCTGGGGATGGAGCAGTTGCATTAGCCAATTCTACTGAGAGGGTAATTGATGACTTGTCTAGGAATTTAAACTGATAGTTTATAGAGGTATGGGTGTTTGTGGGAAACCATCAGGCTGCAGCATTAGGGTTAAAAACAGCAGTTATTACCGGGATACCTCAGGGATATGTTTTAAAAGACAATATTCAAAATAAAGTTGCTAGTAATGGCAAATCAATTGATCAACAAACAAAGAGGGATAGTAGAGGGCAACGAGTGACTAGCTCCCTTAAAGTTTACTATACAAATAGTAGGAGTCTAAGAAATAAGATAGATGAGCTAAGATTACTTGCAAGTGTAGGTAATATAGATATTATTGGTATAACAGAGACCTGGTTCAACCTGAAAAATAGAGAAATGCCTTCTGAATGCAACATACAGGGTTATAAACTATTCCACACTGATAGGGTCAACAGGAAGGGTAGTGGAGTGGCGATGTATGTCAGAGAAAATTTAAATTGTTGTCTTAGACATGATATAAAATTAGAAACATCGAACACAGAATCAGTTTGGCTACAGTTTCTCGAGGGTTGTGACAAATTAATTTTGGGTGTGATTTATTGGCCCCCAAACCTTGATAGGGAGTGCAGTAAGCTGTTGTGGGACGAAATTCATAAGGCATCTAGATATGAAAATGTTGTGATGATGGGAGATTTTAACTTTAGACAAATTGATTGGAACAATATGACAGGAACTCTAGAGTCCAGTGACTTTCTTGATACGGTTCAGGATTGCTTTTTAGAACAGGTTGTGACAGAACCAACTACAGGAAACAATCTGCTTGACTTGGTTCTTGCCAACAAAGAGTCACTAATTAATAATCTTGAGGTTAATGATGAGCTTGGGGAAAGTGATCACAAATCACTTAGTTTCAATACATCATGGAATTACCCAGATAACTGCAATCAAATCTCTGTCCCAGATTTTCGCTTGGGCGTCTTCATGGGACTGAAAAATTACCTGGGTGGGCTAAATTGGGATGTTCTGACTATAGGTCAGGTAGGTGATCTTGGTTGCCAGTATGACGTTTTTCAGAGCATAGTTCTAGCTGCCCAGACAACTTTTGTTCTGAGTAGAGAAATTAGATCTAACAAAAATGATCCCAAATGGATGAACAATAGATTAAAACATCTCATTGGTCAAAAGAGAGGCATATATAGGCACATCAAAAGAGGGGATGGGCAGTTAAGAAATCAATATATTCAATTAAAGAGAGAAATAAAGAAAGGAATAAGAAAAGCAAAAAGGGATTATAAGGCTAAGGTCGCAAGGGATTCAAAGACTAACCCAAAAGGGTTCTTTCAGGTATACAGAAGTAAGATTAGGGACAAGATTGGCCCACTTAAGAGTAACTCTGGTCAGATCACTGACAGTGATAGGGACATGTGTGAAATTCTCAATACCTACTTCCTCTCAGTTTTCACCCAGGAAAATACTAGCGATATTCCTGAAATAATAGATTATGTAGAACAGGACGATAATAAACTATGCACGATTGCGGTAACTAGTGACATGGTCCTCAGACAAATAGAGAAACTAAAACCTAACAAATCCCCAGGTCCTGATGAACTGTTTGCAAGTGTGTTAAAGGAATGTAAAGAGGAACTTAGCACACCTTTGGCTAATCTTTTTAACATATCACTACAAACTGACATAGTGCCTGATAAGTGGAAAATGGCAAATGTAATACCTATTTACAAGGCAGGTGACAGGTCCTTGGCCTTACCTCCATAGTGGGAAAATTTATGGAATCAATAATTGCCGAAGCAATTCGTAGCCATCTTGATAGGCACAGATTGATTAATAAATCTCAACACGGTTTTACAAAGGTGCATTCCTGTCTTACGAATTTACTATCATTTTTCACTAAGGTGTTTGAGGAGGTAGATCATGGTAATGAATATGATATTG